>NC_044037.1:259919939-260219939 GCF_901765095.1 Microcaecilia unicolor
AACCTTGATAGATGTTTTGCAATCTCCAGTTGTAAAAATGGATATTTTGAAAGTATATTTTCCTAAAAATAGCTACCTTCTGTGGTCAGAGTATTAGGATGTTTCCTGATGTTGCTCGGCCAACTCAATTGAAGAGAAGGACTTTTTTGCAACTGAAAGTTAAGGTACTTGCTGCTATAGGTGCTACTTTTTTTCTTAGGTTTCTGTGCAAATATTTGGTGACATATCAAGATGATCAGTATATATTTTTGATGCAGTATAGTTGTAATCATTTTTATGAGATAAGTTTAATTGATTTTTTTAAAGGGTACAATTTAGATTTTTTTTCTTTACTTCCCAGTTCGAGATAGAAAATAAGGTTCTAGATATTATGATTTATTTTCTTTGTAGTTTTATATTTCCTTGAACATTTGGAAGAGCTGATTTCCTACAATGTACTCTTTGTACCAGTGATTTCTCTTTATGGGCCCTGTTTACTAAGCCGCGCTGTAGGCACGCAAACTTTTTAACACACGCTAATACTAGAGACACCCGTAGGAATATAATGGATGTCTCTATTGTTAGCGCATGCTAATTTTTAGGGCACACTAAATGTTTATTTCCCTGTGACATTTGGCTTAAGGTGTTTACCTGTATTATTACATGTAGTACACAAGAATAATTATTTCAGTAAAAATATAAAAATCACACATATAAAAATGTAGCCTGTTTTGATTTCAAATGTGGATGAGATTGGGATCCCAGAATAAGTGTTGCAACTTGCTCCAGACAAAAAAAAAAAAAAAAGAGGAGGGGGAGGGGAGTTATCAACCATTAAGATGGGTTACTTTACCACAAGTCATGCTATTTGAGCATAGGGTCCCATTTTATACAATGAGACCCTGTGGTAAAGTAACCTGTCTTAACAATAGTTCACATTAAAAACTTTTTCTCCTTAACATTTTGTGCAGCACTGGTCTTTAATGCTAATGACAATTATGTAATTAAGAACCCATACTGTTAACAAAATCAAAAATCTGGGTATTGAAAATTAGAGCAAATTAAAAAATATAAATTTAACATATTCATTTTTTCTTTGATTGTATTCATATATGTTATAAGGTTTTATATATATATATATATATATATATATATATTACATTAAGACCACTATGTAAGTGCATAATACTGTAATTATCTTGTAGAGCTAATGAGATTAAGAATCTGATTAGAAATAAACCTACGGCTATGCATGGACTTTTGTGGCATACACAGTTAAACCTTATGCTAATCAACCCAATTAAATTATTTTGGGGTTTACAAATGAGGAATTATACCAAACCTGAAATAAGGTAGATTGGAGCCTGATTAGAAATAATGGGCATGAATTAATAGAGAGAATCATGGTGGGGTTTAATCATTGTATAACTAATTCTAAATCATTTTTTTATTGAAAGAAGGGATGTGCACAGGACAAAAGTATTTGTTTTATTTTTTGTTTCAGTTTTTTCATGATTTCTAAGCTTTTTTCAGTTTGTTTCACATAAGCTTTAATTTAAAGTTTTTAAAGCACTTTGAAATATTTTAATGCACACTAATTACATAACATATACCAGTGATTCCCAAACCTGGTCCTGGAGGCACCCCAGCCAGTCAGGGTTTCAGGATATCCACAATGAATAACCATGAGAGATATTTACATGAACTGTCTCCACTATATACAAATTCATTGTGGATATCCTGAAAACCTGACTGGCTGGGGTGCCTCCAGGTCAAGCTTTGAGAACCACTGGCATATACTACTTTATATCTAACACACAGTAAATTGCTTTTGCATGCACACAATTTTGTAGGAAGAACTAAACAAAAAAGGGCACAGTAATGAATACAGATCCTTATCAAAGAGCTGCCTAAGGAAGACTTTTACTAAGGTACGTTAGCATTTTTAGCTCATGCTATCAATAGAAATCAAACAAAATAAAACATGGAAAAGAAAATAAGATGATACCTTTTTTATTGGACATAACTTAATACATTTCTTGATTAGCTTTCAAAGGTTGCCCTTCTTCGTCAGATCGGAAATAAGCAAATGTGCTAGCTGACAGTGTATATAAGTGAAAACCTTCAAGCATTACTATGACAGTCTGACAGGGTGGGAGGATGGGGGTGGGTCGGAGGTATGCATGGGGACATCAAAGCATATCATAGATATTCTAACAGGATGGGTGTGGATAGGTGAGGGGTGGGGTGATCAACAGAGACATACAGCTTTATGGTTTATAATGGGCTAGGAACCCCAGGTCCTGTGGTCAAATGCTTGCCTATTTAGCACTACTTGCTTTGGACTATGGTAATAAACTGGAACCCCTCACGGAAATGGTTAGCGTGGCGGTAACCCAGCTGTAATCAGGCATTGCTCTGTACTGCCCGGTTATTGCCTGGTTACCGTGGGAGCCCTTATCGCCATCTCAATGGGTGGTGGTAAGGGCTCCCTGCCATATGGCTATGCTATAAAACTTATCTCACCGCGTGGCCATTTTTTTGGGGGGGATGCTTTTGTCAGCTGCAGAGAAAAGGGCCCTGGCACGTATGTAAGGGCCTATGTGCATCCAGCATGTGCCAAATTGGCATTACCACCTGGCTACCGCTTTCCCCAAGTGGTAATTCTGAATTTGGCTCACAATGAAAACACACGGTTGAAAATAATTTTCCACTGCGGGGATGTTCCGGCAGTAATCAACAGTTGGTGCGTGCTTGATGGTTACTGCATGGGTATCATGTGAGCCCTTACCATTAAATCAATGGTTGATGTTAAGGGCTCAGGCCATAAATAGATACGTGCGGTTTTTCATTTTGCTGCACGTCCATTTCCCAGCACAATCTCCCCTTTTTTCTGACACAGTGGAAAAATGGTCCAGCGTGCACCCAATACATGCACCCATATTACCCCAGGTCATTTTTGGTGCGCCACTGTAAAAGAGCCCAGAATGAATTATTTACTTCTGTCTTTATGGAAGAAGATGTAAGAGATCAGTCTGTACTAGCAATGGTTTTCAAAGGTGATGTTGCGGAGGAACTGAAAGAAATCTCAGTGAACCTGGAAGATGTAATGTGCCAAATTGACAAATTAAAGAATAGAAAATCACCTGGACCAGATGGCATACATCCAAGGGTACTCAAAGAGCTCAAGCATGAAATTGCTGATCTGCTGTTATATGTAACCTGTCATTAAAATTGTCCATAGTACCTGAAGATTGAAGGGGGGCCAATGTGACGGCAATTTTTAAAAAGGATCCTAGGGCGATCTGGGAAATTATAAAACAGTAAGCCCGACATTGGTGCCAGGCAAAATAGTGGAAACTATTATAAAGAATAAAATTACAGAACACAGACAAAAATGCGCTCCAGTCTACTAAGCAGTGCTAGTGGCTGTCCATGCGCTAGTGCCGACACAGCCCATTCACTTTGAATGGGCCATGTCAGCACTAGCTCATGGACAGCTGCTAGTGCTGCTTCGTAAACAGACCCCATAGTTTACTGGGACAGAGTCAGCATGGTTTCAGCCCAGGGAAGTCTTGCCTCAACAATTTGCTTCATTTCTTTGAAGGCGTGAATTAACATGTGGATAAAGGTGAGTCGGTTAATGTAGTGTATCTAGATTTTCAGAAAGTGTTTGATAAAGTTCCTCATAAGAGATTCCTGAGAAAATTAAAGAGTCATAGGATAGGAGGCAAGGTTCTGGTGTGGATTAGGAATTGGTTTTTGGATAGAAAACAGAGGATAGGGTTAAATGGTAATTTTTCTCAATGGAGGAGGGTGAACAGTGGAGTGCTGCAGGGACTGGGACTGGTACTGGGACCGGTGCTATTTAACATATTTATAAATGATATGGAAATTGGAACAACAAGTGTGGGTATTACACACAAAACTATTCAAGGTTGTTAAAGCATGTGCGGACTGTGAAAAATTGCAAGAAGACCATCGGAAATTGGAAGACTGGGTATCCAAATGGCAGAAGAAATTTAATGTGGACAAATGCAAGGTGATGCACATTGTAAAGAATAATCCAAATCATAGTTACCTGATGCTAGGGTCCACCTTGGAGTACAGCACTCAAAGAAAAAGATTTAGGGGTCGTTGTAGATAATACGCTGAAATCTTCTGCTCAATGTGCGGCGGTGGCCAAAAAAGCAAAAAGGATGCTAGAAATTATTAGAAAAGGGATGGTGAACAAGACTGAAAATACTGTAATGCCTCTGTATCGTTCCATGGTGCAACTGCACCCTGAGTACTGTGTTCAGTTCTGGTCACTGTATCTCAAAAATGATATAGCGGAATTAGAAAAGGTTCAAAAAAGAGCGACCAAAATGATAAAGGGGAGAGAACTCCTCTCATATGAGGAAAGGCTAAAGAAGTTAGGATTTTGTAGACCCCAATCATTCCTCCCCTCATCCTTCTCTTTTCCAAGCTAAAGAGCTCTGAGTGGTGTAGAACGAGTAGAATAAATCAATTTTTTTACTCAATCCAAAAGTACAAAGACTAGGGGACACTCAAGAAAGTTAAATGGGAATACTTTCAAAACAAATAGGAGGAAATATTTTTTTCACTCAACTGTTTGGAATCAGGATACTGGGCTAGATGGACCATTTGCCTTATGTTAACTGAACACTGCCGTAATTTGCATGCTCGTTCAATGCTGCTTCCCGTGGCTAATTTTTTTAGATGAAAGCTTGCAGTAGAAGCTGTGTGGTTAGTGGCTTTACCACACAGCTTTCTGCATTAACCCCATTGTGATCACTCATCAAGTAGTGCATACTACCAGAATTGAGGACTCATTGCTGAGGCACTTTTGCTTTTTTCCCACTCGCATTGTTTTTCTAATTGACAATTTAAAATTTACAGGGTCATCCTTAGGTAGCTTGTTCCCTCTGCATTCCGATTGGTTGCTTGCAGTTGTGCTTTTAAGCCAATATGACTCCAGGCATATATGTGATGGTGCTTTGGATTAGTTTTAGGACAAAAGGTAAAACACAACAAAGGAGAATATTTTCCGTCTGTGTTCCTTTAAATGAACCGAATGACCCAAAAATTAATTTTGTTTTCAACAGTTTTAAAGACTAGGAAGCTACTCAGCAAACAGCCTTTTTTTCTGCTTTGCCAATGTGATACTCACTGGGAGTTTCCCTTTGAAAACAGATTTGCAGGGCTATAAGTATTAAGTACCTGCGGTTACAGAAAATGAACATTGCAATGTTTATCTTTGTATTTTTTTTTTAATTAATAAAAGGGTATATTTTATTGACTATTATAAAAAGATGACTTTTATCATCTGTTTTGTTGCTGCTACTATTCTTTTGCTTATAGAGATCTCATGCATAAGTAGCAAAAGGCCAGTGCAAATTTCCTCTTGTCTTTCATCAATTAAAACTAATCAGTCGGAAGGCCAGTGAAACTAGATCAAGACTCCTAGCTGCACAGTCATATTACCACTCCTGTTATTACTGAAAGCCACATCTATATTCCAAACTGGAATACCATAACCCCTTTGTCATTTTCCAATAAAAAGGCCATACCAAATAGGCAGAGCACACCGTAATTAGCAGCTGGCAGAGAAAGCTGTAAATCTGTATGAGTTCTGAACGATTTGCTTACATTGTTGCTTTGTTGACAAATGATGCTGTACATGTTAATGTTCCTGAAATGTCCCCATTGCACCTGACGTGCCAATAAATGCCAGCCAGCTGTATGAATTATGGAAATAAGATTTTTGTTTATGAAGGTATCCCAGACATTTATTTTACAGCATGCCTCTTGACAGATTTAATGTCTGGAGTTACACTGAGAAGATATTTGCTACCTGACATAATGGATAATGGAAACTTTAAAGGCTTTTTTTTTTAAATAATGAAGTTAATGTATATACAGATATATTTCTAATTTTACCTAGTAGCCACTGACTATACCTACTGTGTAAGCTTGCATATTTCAAAAGAAAAGGATATTAATTGTTCAGAATTATGCACTGGATTGAAAGCAACTGTTTTAGTATTTGATGAAACTCCCCAAACCAACCAGCAGAATGTTGTTCTGTGAATACCAGGCCAGCATTTTGTTGATTTTTTTTAAACTGAGACCGATAACTATATATTGTTAGGAATCAAATTGTATTTCCACCTAACTTTATCTATTTGAATGCACATCAAAATTGCCTTTAATATTTATTAAAAGAAATATGATACTGGTTTGTTCACATTAAGGCAGAGGTTCTCAAACTTTTTCAGTTCGTGGCACCCCCCCCCCCCCCCGGTCACATGGGTCTCCGCACCCCCCACACATGGGTTTCCCTTTCTCTGCAGCCCCCTTCTCTCACACCAGCACACTGCTATCTTCCTTCCTGCAGCCCCCTCCTCTCACACCAGCACACCCCTATCTTTCTTCCTGCAGGTCCAGGATCACTGACGCTTTCTTCTCCTTCCCACGCCACTGCTGCAATGCTTGCAGCTTACATTTTCGGGCCGTCCGCGATTCACACAGGCACTCCGGGGCTTTCCCAGTCTGCTGCGTCCGGCCCTTGCAACAGGAAGTTTCATCAGAGAGGGCTGGACACGGCAGACTAGGAAGTCCCCGGAGTCCCTGTGTGAATCGCAGGCGGCCCAAAAATGTAAGCTGCAAGCCCTGCAGCGGCAGCAGAGGCAGGAAGCGACAGATGCCGGACCTGTGGGAGGAGACTGTAGGGAGTGATGTACCGCGGCACCTCTGAGAGTTTGTTGTGGCGCACCATTTGGGAACCACTGCATTAAGGTGTTATCAGAATTGCAAGCAGGCATTCAGCTACAATACTGAGATTATCTTTTAAGAAAATAAATGGTAGGAGTATACACATTCTGGCCGATATTCAAAACTATTTAACTGGCCAGGTTATCTCCACTGAATGTTCACCGACTATATCACGCAACATTTACTGTACACCGCCTTGAGTGAATTCCTTCAAATAGGTGGTAAATAAATGCTAATAAATAAATAAATAAATAAATAAATAAATAAATAAAATAGTTGGTTAGGCGCAGATATTCAACTCCAAAACTGGCTATGTTTAGTGGTTAAAATAGGCCGCATAAATAGCAGGCCTATTTTTAACCGTTAACCCTCGGATTCTATATAGGGTGCCTAGAGATCTGCACTGAAATCCGGGTGGATTCTATAACAAGCTAATTAGCATTGATAACAGCACTTAACAAGCAAAAATAAGCACTAATTGACAATAATGCACTGCACCTTTCTTCCAACACATGCAGACAAAAAGGGGCATGGTCATGGGCAGGGAAATGGGTGTTTTATGGGTGTTCTGAAATTTACATATAGCCCTCTGCGCCTAATCTACACACCAGGATTTATGCCATGTTTTCACTGCTGTAAATGACTGCATGTAGTTTTAGGCACTGGGCTATCAACTAAGTGTATTCTATATGCTGTGCCTAAATCTAGGCACCGCTTATAGAACACACTTAAGTGAAAATGTTTTCTGCGCATATTTTCTAGGCGCCATATATAGAATATCCCCTAAGCACAACCAGTTAGCGCTGAATATCACAGTCAAAAATGAAACCAGATATTCAATGCCAGTTGCTGGAAATGGCCCAGCATTGAATATCCTGTCTGACTGCTGGCATCGAGCAGTCACCACGCATCCCAATGCCAGCAGAATATTGGGGGGATTATTACTAATAAATTTCAGACAAAATATCTTGGATGTCTAAATTTAAAACTAGAATAAAGGAGGCTCATACAATAAGGGGTCTTTTTACTAAGCAGCGGCAAAAAGTGGCCTTAGCCTGCTCTTATGCAGGTCTTTTTCACATGCTAAGGCCACTCTTTGCTATGGACAGAAAATGGCTGACTTTCCATTTTCCGATTTAATGGCCATGCAATAATGTTACCTATAACGCATGGCTATTAACAAAAATTAGAGTGTGAGCCCTTACTGCCCCTTATTTTGTAGGTGGTAAGGGCTCACATGCTAATCCTGTGCTAATCAACGTGCAGTAATGTAGATGCATTATCTGATTAACACAGAGATGCCCCCATGGTGAAAAATTAATGTTTATTTTTAGCACACCAGTAGTGTGCACCATGGAACACCTCAGTGTACCCACAGCATGCCATTATAAGTTGCATTAAACATACTTAAGTGCTTACTACACCTTGGTAAAAGAGCCCCTTAGTAAACAGTATAATAGATATTTTTCAGGTATGTGTACAGTGTATTAATCTGGACAGGAAGGGGGGAAGTTATCAATGTTGTCTAATGTTAAGTCAGGTTATTTTAAAACAGGGTACCCATATTATGCAATGACACCCTGTGCTAAAATAACCTGACTAGTGGTAAAATAACCCAACTTAACAGTAGTCCACATTGATAAATCCCCCCCCCCCCCCCCAAAGTTTCTAGTAAATGTATGCATTATGTAGGAACAAATTTAACAAATATACTGTTAAGACAAGATGCAGTATATTGAAATCTGATTTCTTCTTTGTATTATGATAATGATTATTATTTTTAGCTTTGTACAGTCTGTCAGGTATTGGCACAGGATATGGACAGTACCAATAAGCATATCCTTCTGTAGTTGAGAGATTGTGATTTTGTCTATGCCCAATGTGTTCAGACATTGTTTCAGTTCTTTTAGTATTGCTCCAAATGCACTAATTATTATTACAGGAACCACACTGCGGGTATTCACCCGAGTTGCTCAACTTCAGTCTTCAAGTCATGATATTTCATGATCTTCTCCAACTGCTTTTTTGTGTATTTTCTGGTGGGGTGATGCCATTTTGATTGGTTCCAGGAACAAGTAGCTTTGTGTTGTGCTGATGTGAAGGCTAGGTGGTTTTTTTCCCTTACTTTTTCAATGTGGTTATGGGGCATGGTGTGCTGGTTTCTGATGAGCTGGTTCAAGTGTCCTGTTTTGTTTCTTTGGCATTTCTTAACTGATTTGGGTTGGTAATTTATCAGCCCTAGTCAGACCAAAACTGTTCAGATTAGTGTTTTTGACGTTCAAGCTGAGTTACTGTAGTGCATGCTCTCTCAGTTGTGGTCGGGGCTGCAAAATCAGGAAGAGATTCCACTGGGCCGTTGGTGTGCTCTGTCCAGTGTCATGCATGTGGAGAGGCCAGCGTGCTAAAGAATATGCAATGTTCCTAAGATGAGAGCCTGTGTGTAGGCACATAATAGTGGCAGCTTGAAGAAAGAAAGAAAAAGGCCAAAAGTATTCTCTGAACCCCACCCTGAAACATGTATGATCCTTCAATCACCCCCCTGAAGAACTTAAGAACCCTTAAACTTCCTTGGACAATGGTACCCTCTAAACCCCTCCTTTGATACATCAAAAACCCTCCAAGTTCACCCTGAAGCATATAAGGACCCCCTAGCTCCCTAGTAGTCAAAAGTCTCCCAGAACTCAACTGATACCAGCCTCACTGCCTACCTGGGGCTACCCATGGTGTCTATAAAGAGCAGAAGTAATCCCCAGTTCCTCCTCTGTCCTAGGCCACAGTTCTAAACAGTGCCTGTGACCCCTGGTAGTAGTTTCATGGGACTACCACCTGGGGTCAAAAAGCCAAATTAAGGTTCATGACAGAGTAGGAGCAACTGGGATTCAATCCTGCTCCCCTCTAGACCAACATGGATCGCTCCCAATAGGTACTTAGGGTAGATGGGGGGGGGGGTTGAATTGTATGGACTGGCACAGGTGAGTCTAGCCTGTTGGTGGAGGGCATTGAGTGTAAGTGGATATATAGATGTTGGAAGCAGTAATTGAAAATAAGAAACTGCTCCCACACACAATTGGAGGAGATTATGATGCCCTTTTTTTTTTCTCCAAATGCATTTTTTTAAATTGTTGCTCTCTCTGGACATATCAGAAAATGCTCTTATATTTGGCTATATTCATCTAGGTATTTTCCCCAAAGCTCCATGCTTGGCATGGAGGCATATTTTTAAAGCACTGAGACTTACATAGTTACATACAGGCTCATTTTTGAAAGAGAAGGACGCCCATCTTTCGACACAATCGAAAGTCGATTTTGGGCGTCTCCAACTGCTTTCCGTTGAGGGGACGACCAAAGTTCTCGGGGGCGTGTCGTAGGCGTAGCGAAGGCGGGACTTGGGTGTGCCTAACACATGGGCGTCCTCGACTCATAATGGAAAAAAAAAGGGCGTCCCTGACGAGAACTTGGACGACTTTACTTGGTTCTATTTTTCTTACGAACAAGGCACAAAAAGGTGCCTGAAATGACCAGATGACCACCGGAGAGGATCAGGGATCACCTCCCCTTACTCCCCCAGTGGTCACTAACCCTCTCCCACCCTCAAAAAATATCTTTCAAAATATGTCGTGCCAGCCTCTATGCCAGCCACAAATATCATCACAGCAGTATGCAGGTCCCTGGAGCAGTTTTAGTGGGTACTGCAGTGCACTTCAGGCAGGCAGACCCAGGCCCATCCCCCCCACCTGTTACACTTGTGGTAGTAAATGTGAGCCCTCCAAAACCCACTCTACCCACATCTAGGTGCCCCCCTTCACCCCTAAGGGCTATGGTAGTACTGTACAGTTGTGGGTAGTGGGTTTCGGGTGGCTCAGCACACACGGTAAGGGAGCTATGTACCTGGTTGCAATTTCTGAAGTCCACTGCAGTGCCGCCTAGGGTGCCTGGTTGGTGTCCTGGCATGTCAGGGGGGCCAGTGTACTACGAATGCTGGCTCCTTCCATGACCAAAGGGCATGCATTTGGTCATTTCTGAGATTGGTTTCCATTATCGCCAAAAATCAGAAACAACCAAGTCTAGGGATGACCATCTCAAAGAGCGACCTAAATTTCAAGATTTGGGCACCCCGACTGTATTATCAAAATGAAAGATGGACGTCCATCTTGTTTCGATAATACGGGTTTACCTGCCCCTACACCGGGACGTTTTGCGAGGACGTCCTCAGCAAAACTTGGGCGTCCCTTTCGATTATGCCCCTCATAGTAACCTATGAAACTTTGTAAGTCTCACTGCTTTGAAACTGAGCCCCATAGTCTTTTTAAAACACAGGTGGAATTGGATGTTTCAATTTCCCTTCCCACAATTTATATAAAATGGGCCTTAATGTGTGTTAGTTATTATAAAATGCATTATATGTCCTAAAAACACACAGTTTTTTTTTTTACCAGAGCAAGTGTTAATTAATAATGAGAGCCAAAGCATGCAAATGCATTCAAAGCAGCTCATTAATATGTAAAATAAATAATACAGCTCAGTTATATATAGAAAGATAATACCATCTCAAGAACATGTGGACTGATGCTCCTAGGAATAACTTAAAGGGGCTAGAAGAGACAATTCAATTTGGGAAGAACGTGTGTGACAACAAAAGAAACCAACCCCACCCCTCATTCTTTTTGAAAGAAATCTGTCACAGTCTCAGGGGAAGTGAGTCCTTGGACCATAGCCAGGAACCAGCTTGCGGGTGGTGAGTCACTCGGGCTAGGCACAGCACTAGGAAAGTTACTAGGTAAGGCTAGGCAGAAGCCAAGGCAGATAGGGCTTGAACTGGAGACAAGGCAGGCAAGGCTAGGCAGAACAAGGCAAGCAAGGTTAGAACTGGACATGGCAGACAAGATAAGACAATCATGGCAGGGCAAGGTAGACAAGGCTAGAACTGAATCCAGATGAGGCAAGGCAAGCAGGGCAAAAACTGGATCCAGGCAAGGGAAGAACTGGATCCAGACAAGACCAAGCAGGACAAGGCAGGACTGGAGCAGGAGACACGGCAGGGCAGGAGCTGAAGAAAGGCAAGGCTAGAGCAAGCAAGACTGGAACTTGAAGACAAGACAACGCTGGAACTTGGAGACACAGCAAAGCAGGAACTTGAAGACAAGGCAAGACTGGAACTTGGAGACATGGCAGGCAATCAGCAACTAGGAGACAAGGCAGGAACTTGAAGGCAAGGCAAGGCTGGAACATGGCAGTAGCTGAAGATATGGCTGGAAACAGGCATGCCTGGAACTAAGCACTCAAGGCAGGAACTAGAACAAGGCAAGCAAGGCTTGAATAGGAGACACAGGAGGCAAGGCACAGCTGCTGGAAACCTGGAGACCTGTTGTAAAGGCCCCAACTGAGAGCCAGGAGCCCCTTGAAGTACTCACCAGGACAAAAGTGGAATCCAGGATGTCTCTCCTGTGTCACAGTCTGGTGGCTGAGCAAAGACCTCCTGGCACACATGGGTGCACCCACACCCCAACACTGGAACTGATTAGAGTTGGACGTGCTGCCACGAAATGGGTTGTGGGCCTGAGGAGCCCCAAAAAGGCTGACCACCACAGAAAAAAAGTGAGTCAGGTGCGGGGCACAACAGAGCCATGAAAAAAACCCTTCACCCTAATCCAGAAGCATAGCCAGGTTTTGAAGGCGGGGGAATAGACATTTTGTAAATAGGCATCAGTGTGAAGCTGAAGGGCTGATCCGCATAGGCAACATTTTATTCAAAATCTGTTTGGGGGAGTGACTGCTCCCTTTGCACCCTACCTAGGTATATCTTTGCCCTAATCCCCATTTTAAAGACCTTTCACCTTTGAACCCCTGTTCAAAGATCATCCTACACCCTGCAAACCTCTAATACATACGTGCTATTTAATACTTTCTAAGTCCAGCTAATAGCAAGCTAAACTTCCATGATATTTACGAGTGATCATTATCCCATGCTATTTAGTACATACTCAGTCCAGGTCTCAGCTAACTGTAAAAAAAGCCTGAAAAATGGAGGTCACTCACATGAGATGACACCGTAAAACTACACATATAGGGCTAGATTCTACATATGGAGCCATAAGATTCAGCGCCCCCCCCCCCCCAAAAAAAAAAATACACCTACTTGTATTCGATAAAGCACAACTAACTTTATGCGCAGTTTATAGAATATGCCTAGGGCCCATCCGTGTGACTAAATCTAGTCACAGAAAAACTTGGTGTAAATGCTGGCAACTAAGGTGGCTGAGTTGGCTGACATCTTTATGGCTAACCGTCCCTGGTTGGCAAATAGAAGCCATCATTCTCCACAGCAGCCAGGATCTAAGGGCAGCCATGGCCCTTAGCCAAATATTCTTGTATCCTCAGAGACTGTCAGCAGACCCTCTAGTGTTTCCCAAAAGCATACAGACTTTAGGTATGAATGTCCTTGTTTCCAGTGTGGGCATACAGGACATTTCAAAGCAGATTGTCCAGATAATCCCAATGCACTAAAGATTATTCCAGTTCCTGCACCAATGCTGGCTGCTTTCGTGGGAGGCTCCAGTTCCACGAAGGAGGCCCACGCAGTTGCTGCAGCACAAAAAGTTATTGGCCGTTCATCAACCAAGGAAGCAGATGGGTTTCCACAACACTACAGCACCCCAGTAACTGTGAATCAGACCCAGGCAGCTGGGCATGTGGACACTGGCTCTAGCATGACTTTGTAATGACCAGAGCTAGTGCTGGAAGATGCTATTCTACCAGGGCAAACTGCAGAGGCAGTGTTAGCCAATGGTTTCAGAGAGACTGTACCCATTGCTCGAATATTCCTGGATTGGGGTACAAAGCCTGGATACAGAGAAGTAGGCATTATTAAAAACATGCCGGTACCAATGCTATGTGGGAATGACATGGGTCCAATGAACATTACCCTTGATAGCAGTGTCAGCATTTCCACTATGGTGACTCGTAGTCAGGCAAGGGTGGCCCAACAAGCAGAAGCAGCAGAGATCACTTCTCCAGTTCCAGATCCTGAACCAGTCCAGGTGGAACCACCTGACCAAGTGACAGGAGGAGGCTCTCCAGTGCTTCCAGCAGCACCAGTTCCAGAGGTGACTGGGGTCATAAGTATGGAGCAGCCTGACTTAACTGACACACCTATAGATCAGAATGATGACCCTGATTTGTCAGAGTCACCAACAGAGACCCTTCCAGATATGGAAACTGATATAGAGCAGACATGCTTTTCAGGAAGTACAGCACTCTGACTCTGACCTGGAAGCCCTGAGGCAGAGGGCTGGTCAGCTAACCAATGAGACTGGTAAAGAAAGGGGGCTTGCTGTACAGAAAGACTGGTCCTGCTGATCCTAATAGGCCCTGGACAGCAGGCAAGCAGCTTATAGTGCCCAGGGCATACAGAGAACAACTTCTACAGATTGCACATGACATTCCACTAGCAGGACATCAGGGAGTGACACGCACATGCACTAGATTGACCCAGAACTTCTATTGGCTTGGAGTATCTCAAGCCAATGTTGAATAATGTCAAACCTGTGATGCATGCCAAGGATAAGACCCAAGATCACCCTCTAGCTCCCCTGAAACCTTTACTCATTATCAGTGAGCCCTTTGAGAGAATAGCTGTGGATATAGTGGGGCCTCTAGCTATCCCTAGCTGGACTAGGAAAAGATATATATTGACAGTGGTGGACTTTGCTGCCAGATGTCCTGAAGCAGTAGTCTTATCTTCAAAAGAATCAGAGAAAATTGCCACTGCCCTGCTATAAATATTTTCCCAGTAGGATATCCACTATAAATACTCTCAGACCAAGGCACACAGTTTATGTCTGAGCTGATCCAAAAATCTATGGGCACACTGTGGAGTGAAATCTGTACGTACCACACCATATCACCCTGAAACTAATGGGTTGGTGGAGAGATTTAATGGGACATTAAAGCATATGTTAAAGACTTTCATAAAAACAGACTGGGACTGGGCAAAATACTTGCCCTACCTACTATTTGCATACAGAGAAATACCTCAGGAGTCTATAGGGTTCTCCCCATTTGAGCTGCTTTATGGCCGGAGGGTGAGAGGGCCCCTTGACCTAATAAGAGAACATTAGGAGGGGAAAGTTGATACCTCAGAAACCCCTGTAATTGAATATGTAGTTAATATACAGCAGAGCTTAGAAGAACTTGTGGGCTTTGTCAGAGATAAATTGCAAACAGCCCAGACTAAGCAAACAACCTGGTATGATCGTAAGGCCCAAAATAGAGAGTTTTATGAGGGTCAGCAGGTAAACATAGTAAATGACAACAGATAAAGACCTGAATGGTCCATCCAGTCCGCCCAACAAGATAAACTCATTTTATATGGTATGTAATACTTTATATGTATATCCAAGTTTGATTTGTCCCTGCGTTTCTCAGGGCACAGTTTGTAGAAGTCTGCCCTGCACCAGTTTTATTCTCCAAATACTGGTGTCGCCACGCAATGTCCACTAAGATTCCATAGATCCATTCCTTCTAAACAGGATTTCTTTGTGTTTATCCCACATGTTTGAATTCCATTACCGTTTTCATCTCCACCACCTCCTGCGGGAGGGCATTCCACGTATCCACCACCCTCTCTGTGAAAAAATACTTCCTGACCTTACTCCTGAGTCTGCCCCCCTTCAACCTCAATTCATGTCCTCTAGTTCTACCACCTTCCCGTCTCCAGAAAAGATTTGTATGCGGATTAATACCTTTCAAATATTTGAACTTCTGTATCATGTCACCCCTGTTTCTCCTTTCCTCCAAGGTATACATATTCAGGTCGGCAAGTCTCTCCTCTTATGGTTTGCAACACAAATCCTATACCATTTTTGTAGCTTTTCTTTGCACCGCTTCCAGTATTTTTACATCTTTAGCCAGATACGGCCTCCAAAACTGAACACAATACTCCAAGTGGGGCCTCACCATTGACTTGCAGAGGGGCATCAACACTGTAAGGTCTCCACCACCAGGAGACTCTTGGAAAAGTCTTGCACCGGGTGACTCTTGAGTCCTTCGGCCCTTTAGCTGAGCTGTGTGCTGTAATCCACTGCTAAACAGCACACAACAATCCACAAGGTCAGATCATTATACTTTATTGTAATCCCTTTGTGTCAACTGCTCCTCCAAAGGTAGTTCCCTCCACAGAATTTCTCAAGAAGCATAGAGATTCAACAGCATAGTATTCAAAACAAAACAAAAAAACCCCAAAAGGTTCCAAAATCTCAGCAGTTATATAAAGCACTTATGCAAAGCAATTCTTCAAACAAAGTAACTCAAAAAGGGCTCCAACTCTCAGTTCATGTATAGCAGGTATACAAAGTAATTCTCCAAACACGGTAGCTCCAGAAAGGGTTCAAATCCTCCCCAGCAGTTCATGTTAGCAGTTAGGCAAAACAATTTCCCAAACACAGCAGTTCAGAAAGGGTTCAAACTCCCAGCAGTTCATGTATAGAAGTTATGCAAAGTAATTCTCCAAACATGGTAGATCAAAAAGGGTGGTGACCAGTTATAGAATTGCCTCTTAAGTTTTCTAACCTGTCCATTGTGCAATAACTCAGCACAATGTCAGATAAATAAGAAAAGTCCTATACACAAAAAAACACTATTAGAACCAGAAAAAAAAAAAGAAGAGGAAATGCATACAGCAACAAAAGTTCACATGAGGGAAGAGAGCCAGCCAATAAGAAAATCAAAATACAGGAAAAGAATGCACTTCAATGCCATCTGAAATGTAAATGTTCCTACTATCCATCTACTGTTGGACCCTTGGGAAGAGGTGGCTAATCACAGTTGACTCATGACATTGAATAATGGCTTTCAATTGTGAAGGTTCAAAGAAAGCATAATCGTAACCATACATTTCCTATAAAATTCATGATAGAAGTCAAGCCATGAGACAAAGCTGTGGCATACATTTGTAGAAATTCCCTCGACATCTTGCATCCTGGGGAAACATCAGAATACACATTTATTGATTTATTCAAAACTTAATATCCCACCATAGCTGATGAACAGATCACAGCGGTTTACAAACAAGCATAAGAAAGGAAATACAGTATATGATGGAAAAGAAATCATACACACAGACAAAATCAGAAAGAAACTATAGCTAAAACTAATATATATATATATATATATATCTGTTGTCTTCCAGACACCCATGCCTGACAGAGCCGCCTCATTCACTGGAATATGCCTTTTGGAATAGCCATGCTTTTAAGAGTGCTTTAAATCTTTTTAAATTGCATTCATAGGATCCACCTTCTCAAAATTATTGGGGGTGCTAAGCCCAATGGTAATAACCCCTCCCTAGACACATGCATGGAATTTTCTCAATATTGGAGGTGCTCAAGCACCCATAGCATCCACAGAGCTGGCTCCTATGATTGCATTCACCACATATAGCTAATGACATGGAATTCCAAAGATGAGGGGTAACAAAGAAAAATGCACTATGACGTGTAGTTTCTAGCTGGGCAGATCGAGGCCCAGGTAATAACATACGGGAGTCATTAATAGATCGAAGAACATGAGCTGAAGAATGCAGTACTGTTAATGAAGAAAGATATAATGGAGTACCCTGTCTAAATGCTTTAAAAATAAAAAACAGCACTTTAAATTGAATACAAAAGTTCACCAGTAACCAGTGATGGTTTTTCAAAGAAGACGAAACATGATAAAATTTCCTGAGATGACATAAAAGACGAATAGCTGTGTTCTGTAACGACTGTAGTCTAATAAGTAATGAATTAGAAATCCCTACGTAGATAATGTTACAATAATCCAAGCAAGACATAAGGAGGGAAGAATTAGAGAATGAAATGTGTCATGATCGAATACAGAACAAACTGATCGTAACTGAAGTAAAAATCAAAACAAAAAACTGAGATTTGCACAGAGCAGAAATTTGAGGCTCAAAGGAAAGATTGGAATCAAGAAGTATACCCAAGTAACTGAAACTGGTGACTAGTGAAATCAGAGTGTTAAATAACAGAAGCGGATCAGTTGGAATAGAGAGATGCCCCAGTCAACCCACAAGCAACCATCAGCAGAAGACTGATCTGAAAGCCACTGAGCAGTAGCCTGTAAACACTGTTGAAGAGGTTGTAAATCAGTAGAGAATAGACTAACTCTGAACAGAAGTAGAATGTCATCGACATACATATGAAAAGAGATAGTGTAATCTTGTATAAGGCTGGATAAAGGGCGTAAGAAAATATTAAACAGAAGAGGGGAAAGTATAGAACCTTGCAGTACCCCACATAACAGCGACTTGTCAGTAGAAGTTGATTGGTTAAATGTAACCTGAAAAGAATGATCTGAGAGAAATGAGTGAAACCAATGGACAGTACCAGAAATTCCTAAAGACATTCTTAAAGACTTTAACTGTAGCAATAATAGGGAAAAGTCCACTAAATCAAACTCTGCTGATAAATCTAAAGAGATAGCTAAAGTGATATGATGATTGTCAAGATTTAAGAACAAAAGAGTTTCCATACTGGGACAGACTGGAGGTCCATCAAGCCCAGTATCCTGTTTCCAACAGTGGCCAATCCAGATCACAAGTACCAGGCAAGATCCCAAAACAGTACAATGCATTTTATGCTGTTTATCCTAGAAATAAGCAGATGTCAAAATAGTTTCAGTACATAAATCCTAGGACCATAAACAAAGTCAAGCATTCCCTAAAGAGGGATTTCAAAACAGTATCCCTATCCAAAACTAAAGTCAGCAGTGTAAACCTCTTAATTTCAACTCTTAATAATATCTTTACATCTGACAAAGGGTGGAAAGCCCTCCAACAAACTGGATGAAATCCTGCAGCATTAGCTTCACCAGAAACAACAACAATGGAATTGTAGTCCGTAAGTTGGTCACTTTGGGGGTCTTTTACAAAGCGTCGGTAAGCCCAATGCGGGCTTACTGAATGCTAAATTGGGACTACCAAAGGCCCAGCGTGGCTTCTGGGGGTAGTTCCGCACCGAGTGCTTGCCATTTCCTTGGGAAAAAGAAACCCCCAAGAAATAGCTTGCTTGGCGGTAACTCGGTGGTAATTGGGCATCGCTGTTACCATGGAAGCCCTTATCGCCACCTAAATGGGTGTGGTAATGGTTCCTCACCTCATGGCAACGCGGTAAGAGCTCTCTTACCTCATGGCCATGTTTGTCTGGGGGCTTTTTACCTGCTGTGGTAAAAAAGGCCTTGTGCTATTGGCGGGGACCATTTTTCCCTTACACCAGGGCCCTTTTTCCCACAGCTTTGTTAAAAGGACCCCTTTATTAATGAAATGAGCTGGTTAAATCTTGGCAGTAGGGCATTCACCAGACATGAGGTTTGATATGCAATGCTTTCACTTTCTTTAACAATTCTCTAGGACATATAAGTTAACTTCGATGAATATGTAGGCACCTTTCATTACTGTTGTTGCTGGGGTTTTTTTTTTAACATATAGCTACTTATAACTGTTTAGGATACTTCTTTTCTCCTTTACTTTTTTTGCTTCTGTCCTATATAACATACATAGTGGAGGGGCATAATCGAACGAAAACGTCTATCTCCATGGGCGTTTATCTCCGAGAACGGGTCCGTGAAGGGGCGGACCGAACCGTATTTTCGAAAAAAATAGATGTCCATGTTTTATTCGATAATTTGTGAGCTGGGTGTTTTTGCTTTTCAGTGATAATGGACAATGAAAGCGCCCAGCTCAAAAACGAATAAATCCAAGGCATTTGTTCGTGGGAGGGGCCAGGATTCGTAGTGCACTGGTCCCCCTCACATGCCAGGACACCAAACGGGCACCCTAGGGGGCACTTTTACAAAAACAAAAAAAAAAGTAAAAGAGCTCCCAGGTGCATAGCACCCTTCCCTTGTGTGTTGAGCCCCCCAAATCCCCCTCAAAACCCACTGCCCACAAGTCTATACCATTACTATAGCCCTAAGGGGTGAAGGGAGGCACCTACATGTGGGTACAGTGGGTTTTGGGGGGCTTGGACGACTAAGCATTAAGCAGCACAATTGTAACAGGTAGGGGGGGGATGGGCCTGGGTCCACCTGCCTGAAGTCCACTGCACCCCCTAACAACTGCTCCAGGGACCTGCATACTGCTGCCAGGGAGGTGGGTATGACATTTGAGGGTGAAAATAAAAAGTTGTGAAATATTATTTTTTGTGGTGGGAGGGGGTTAGTGACCACTGGGGGAGTCAGGGGAGGTCATCCTCGATTCCCTCTAGTGGTAATCTGGTCATTTAGGGCACTTTTTGGGGCCTTATTCGTGAAAAAACAGGGTCCAGGAAAAGTGCCCTAAATTCTAGCTACAAACGCATACTTTTTTTCCATTATCGGCGAAAGGCGCCCATCTCTGTTCGGGTGATAACCATGCCCCAGTCCCACCTTCACCACGCCTCCGACACGCCCCCGTCAACTTTGTACGCTTCCGCGGTGAAGTGCAGTTGAAAACGTCCAAGTTCGGCTTTCGATTATACCGTGTTATTCGTTTTTGTGAGATAAACGTCCATCTCCCGATTTAGGTCGGAACTTGGGCGTTTTTCTCGTTCGATTATCAGCAGGATAGTAACATATCATAGTAGATGACGGCAGAAAAAGACCTGCACGGTCCATCTAGTCTGCCCAACAAGATAAACTCATATGTGCTACTTCTTGATTTGTATCTGCCATTTTCAGGACACAGACCATAGAAGTCTTGCCCAGAACTAGCCCCACCACCCAAACACCAGCCCCGCCTCCCAATCTCGGCTAAGCTTCTGAGGATCCATTCCTTCTGGACAGGATTCCTTTATGTTTATCCCACGCATGCTTGAACCTGTCCTTTAAACAAATGGTGTTTTTTTTTCTCATTCAATAAATTTGTAAGTGTTTTAAACCACCTAGAAGGCTTCAATTGGGTGGTATATCAAATGTTAAATAAACTTGGAAGTGACCTCTGAATAGTGGCAGTGGCAGTGGCAGCTTCACATTCTGGATCAGATGTAAGACCTGCATTTATTGTCTTTAATTTCCAAAAGTACTAATGTATAACCAATAAAAATTAATGCTTACCCTCATGTAAACGTGGAAGCATCACATGCAAATAAGACTCTACCAGACCCATAGGAAATAATACAGCATGCAGTTTTCTTTAGCTATTTCTAGTGGATGTGTTAAAAGCAAAACTAAATAAATAAAGTTTGCCTCTGCATGAATGGAATTTGGATTTCAATTTGTGAAAGTGGAAGATAAAAATATAGTGGAGTTTGATTATCTTTATAACAATTCATGCTAGAAACATTTGTAGATATAGCCATTCACACTGTTAAATTAGGGGACACCTAAACTTTTAAAATTCCATGTGCTAGGTGTGTTGGAATCCATAAAATCTGCAATTACTGCACCAGAATTTATTGTGCACATATGGAAAATAATACTTGTAGAACAGAAAGGGGTTTGTGTCTGGTGCTGTCAATACTGTGAAGGATGGGGTGATTATAAAGCAAATTAACAATACTTTTAAATGTGCATTCACTTATCTTTCCAATTAAATCCTTGTTAAACAACTGCACAGACAGTAATGGTGTGTCTGCAAAGCAGTGATCAGAACAGTTTTATTGTAATTTTTAGCCTGCAACAATTAATCAAGCAGGCATTTCTTTATTATTATTTAGTTAATAAATATTCTCAGTTGTCTAACATATTTGCTTTTGCATGGCTTTTCTAAACTTTTTGTACTAAAAATAACTACCTTTACATGTTTTTAAAGGGGAAAAGATGGCAAGAAAAGGTTTTGTTTCTAGGTTAATGTCTTTTACGAAAATAATATAAAATCTGTGTAAAAGATTCTATCAAGGGTATGGATAATGCATTTGATGTACTGCCTTTCTGCAGTATAACCAAAGTAGTTTACTTATTATATACAGGTACTTTCTCTGTCCCTAGGGGGCTGAAATAAGGGCCCCGTTTACTAAGCTGCACTAGCGTTTTTAGCACACACTAAAAATTAGCATGTGCTAATGCTAGAGACACCCATATGTTCCTATGGGTGTCTCTAGCACTAGCACGCATTAGTTTTTAGCATGCACTAAAAAAAGCTAGTGCACCTTAGTAAACAGGGCCCTAAGTTTTCGTGCCTTGAACAATGGAGGATTAAGTGACTTTCCCAGAGTCACTGGGGGCTGCATTAGGAATTGAATCTGGATTCCCCTGATTCTCAGCCCGCTGCACTAGCCACAAGGCAGTCAATGTAATCTCAGCCAGTCAGACCTGATCACACATGCATACAAAGTCATAAGTGGCATATACTATCAAAGCAAATAAAGCATAGGGGCCTTATTCTTTAAATATGGTTTCCACTGGCACAAAAAAGAGGAAAGTACTTTTTGAATAAAATCGGTAGAACAAAATTTTTAAAAGGCTATCAAGCCATGTTTCAACTGTCTTTATGTGAAGCACATAGATTTGTATTTAAATCTAAGGATTTGTGCATACTTTCATTACACAAGTGAGCTTGCATATGCAGAAAAGAGGTGTTTGGTAGAATATATATATATACACACACACACACACACACACACATATATATATATGTGTGTGTGTGTGTGTGTGTGTGTGTATGCTTTGTAGAAATGTTCAAAATGTTATATGCATATATGGTAGGAATTTACACATGCTACTTTTCTGTATATTCAAATAAGTATATGATTTTCAAAGTTAACTTGTACAAGAAAATAAATGAGTTTGTGTGAATACTTAAAAGTGCAGGTGAAAAATGTGCATTTATGTATATTAATGAAAATGTTGGCAAAAACATCAAAGAATCTTAGTATTAAAATATAACAAGTGAAGCAAATTCTGCATAGGATATCTAGGAAGGGCAAAGGATTATCCAAATGAAGATATTTACAATTTACAGTCTAGTTTACAAAACGCTTGCTGAATGTGGAGACTTTAAAAAAAAAACATGGAGAAAACATACATTTGGTGGCCCATACAGTAGGAACAACTATATTGCATGAAAACACATTAATAAAAAATGGCCCAAGTATCTTTACATAGTTACCCCACTCTATAACATCTATACTGAATCTCAACAGGGCGACACTACAATTGAAATATTGCAAGAAAGAAAAAGAAGAAAACATACTGGCCGTATGTCACCTAGGATAAACAGATGCCCACCACAGCTTATGCACTAGGGATAGACATAGTGGTAGCGATACTGCAGATGAAATTAACTCCCCTGATATGTGTAAAGGCCATGGTGGACTTGTTCATGGACTCACTACAGTAGAAGATAAACATCAGAAGTTAATGAAAAGGTTAAAAGGATAACTACAATTAAGCAGACTCCTGCTGATAAAGAGGATACAACATACTACTGACTTTAATAGTAAATTTGAGAGACAGATCATTCTCCACATATCCTTGTTTAAGAGTGAGGTTTGCTCCCGCCATGGCATGTGCAAAACTAACCCATTGGAGACATTGTTCCCAATATATAAACACTTCTTACCAGATATCAATAATCCATAATTATAGCATGACTTTTGATGTTGATGACTGTTATCTGCAAAGTGATTGGCTGTGAGGTTGTTCTACAATTCTGTGTATAGGTTTGTTAACATTACTGTGTCTGTTTTACATAAACCTGATATAGTGTAGGTTTTTATCATAGTGCAGTACTTTGGGCAATCCCTATTGTTGAGGCCATAATGCAATCTATAAACATTTAAAAAATATGAGTTTACAAAAGCACTGAATTACCATCACAAAATGTTAATTAATAAAAATGAATTTTAAAAATAGCATCAACATTTTTGCTTGATCTTAATATACTTCATCAACTTTTAATCAATTGTCCAGTGTTTATTAAATGCCTTCTCAACATTCAATGGAAGTGTTACTAAAGGCACTTGCATCCCCTGGGACAGGAGAGGAATATTACAGAGAAGTCTGATACTGTGAGCAGCCCTTGTCATAAATCCCACATGATCATGACGTAAAACAGTGGGCCATACACTATCATAAACAGAGGGCCAAAATTTAGCAAAGATCTTACATGAATGTATAATCAATATTCAATAGTTCTGAACAAATTGGGGATCCCAACCCTGTTTCTCCAATACTATTATTACTGCTTCAGCAGCCATGCCCTACAGTAAGAAACCCATTTAACAACAAAAGCCTAGGAAAGAGCATCTCACAGAAGACCTGCTAAAATTCAGCACTGCATCATATCTATTTCTAATAATAATAATAATAATAAACATCCAGAACAAAGGATTACTTTCAGAAAACAAAAGGCTGAAAGAATATAAAATATAGAAGGAGAGAGGCAAACTAAGGTAACAGCAAATTTAGGGCTAGGCTTACTAAAAGGCACTAGAGAGTTACTATATACTAACATGCATTAATGTGTATTACTTACCAAGACTCCATTTTATACAATAGGATCTATTTATTAATAATGCATGGCAACACCGTAGTGTACTTAAATGGAACAAGTTTCACGACATTAAAAAAAAAACCCAAAACTACCTTTTAAGCGTCTCCTTGGGTTCCCATCAACCTATTCCAAGAAAAGTTCAGAAAATTCAAATTATTGGCTCAAACAATATTCTTTACATATTTCTAAAATATGGAAGGTTTTATTTTATTCTTTGATGAATTTAAATGTTTTATTTTCTTAAAAATTGAATCATCTGTCTAAATTCATCTTCATATGTATTTATCCATTCATTCTTAAATGCATCTATTTTATTATGCTTTTTTAATTTGTCATTATTATATATTTTTTATATAATAACATTTAACATTATAAAATGAATTTTAAATATTTAAATGTATATATATGTTGTCTACTTTTATATTGTTTTTATAATTTATGTATTCAAAATTTGATTATAGACTCCTGATGCAGGCCTAACGGCCGAAACACGACGTTGTGTCGAGTCTTTACACCTCAATAAACATCTTTATTATTATATATCCTTTCAGTCTTTGGAATCCTTGGTCGTCCTCCCACTTTTATTTTATTTCAAACAATATTCTACACATGTATACACTTGGACAATAAAATAATTGCCCTAAATTAAATCAGCCTGAGCATTCTCAATAGAAGGCTGACACTGTATTGTTGCAATTACTCACATGGGAGTAGAATTCCTCAATGACAATGCTTTGAGCTCAAAATGTTGGGTCAATTTATTTATTTGTTACATTTGTACCCCACATTTTCCCACCTATTTGCAGGCTCAATGTGGCTTACATAATACCGTAAAGACGTTTGCCAGTCGGTTGATAATAAATACAAGGTTGTTGTCGTGTATCCTGGGACTACGCCGTAGATAATTTTGTGGACAAAGGTGCAGATTTTGAAGATGATCCGTTCTTTGATTGGGAGCCAGTGCAGCTTTTCTCGGAGGGGTTTAGCACTTTCGAAACGTGATTTACCAAATATCAGCCTGGCAGCTGTGTTTTGGGTGGTCTGGAGGTGTTTTGCGAGCTGTTCTTTACATCCCGCATAGATTGCATTGCAGTAATCTGCATGGTTTACGACCATTGATTGTATTAGGTTTCGAAAGATTTCCCTCGGGAAGAAAGGTTTTATTCGTTTAAGTTTCCACATTGAATAGAACATTTTCTTTATTACGGAGTTTACTTGGCTCTCAAGGGTAAGGTTGTGGTCAATTGTGACGCCGAGTATTTTTAGGCTGTCTGAGGTAGGGAGGGTGTGTTCTAGGGTGTTTATGGTTGTCGGTTTGTACTTGTTATGCTGAGATGAGAGGATGAGGCAGTGTGTTTTTTCAGTGTTCAGTTTCAGTTGGAACTTGCCCAGGAGTTCATGATGTTCAGGCCGTCATTGATTTCATTGGTTATTTCTGTCAAGTCATGACTGAAGGGAATGTAGATTGTGATGTCATCTGCATAGATGAATGGGTTGAGGCCTCGGTTGGATAGAGACTTTGCCAGTGGGATCATCATCATGTTGAAGAGTATTGGTGATAATGGTGATCCTCGAGGTACTCCACAGGTAGCTTTCCATTGTGGTGATATGTTTGAATTTGATTTTACTCGGTAAGTTCTGGTGGTTAGAAAACTCTTTATCCAGTTAAGTACATTTCCATCAATCCCAAAGTGGCCAAGGAGTCTTAGTAGTATATTGTGGTTTACCATGTCAAATGCGCTCGACATGTCGAATTGGAGGAGAAGTATACTTTTACCTGTGGTTATTTCTTGCTTGAATTTGGCCAGGAGTGTGACTAGGACGGATTCAGTACTGTGGTAGGGGCGGAATCCTGGCTGTGAGTCGTGTAGTATTGAGAACTTGTCCATGTATTCCGTAAGCTGTTTGTTTCCTCAGAAAATTTACATAGTTGTGATAAACAACTTGATGATGCCTCCATGCAGGAAAGCAATGTCCAAAGTTCCAAATTCAATAATGTTGTTAGGTAGGGGAGACCCATCTGACCCAATGGAAGAGATTGCCAAATACAGGGGCCTTATTTGAGGAACATCTATACTTTCTGGGGTATCCTGATCACCCTCTTCCATTCATAATTTGGATTTGTCCCTCCCTTTGCTGATATTACTGCTGTGCTGGCTCTTTTCCACCTTTGATACTGTAAAACCAGGTCAGAGAAACTGTGAGGGTGATAGATTAGTACAACACATCTCCTGGTGGTGTTGGTGAAGTCTGAGTCATTGGCTAGAGACAGCTTTCTATCAGGTACCCAGAAAGCATTCCAGAGGGAGATATTTATTATATCATTTTCACACTTCTGTCACTGTGGTAAAAAGGTGCCTTAGGGTCAATATATTGGCAGTGGGGCTGCACTAATGTAGGCCCTATCTATTTTTTTTAACACTGACCTTGTTGCCAATCATTATGGTAGTTCTGCAAAAATTCCAATAGCTTCTTTATGCTCCCTTATTGCTCTCAAAGTTTCTCCTAAAGTAGAATTCCCCTTTGGTCATGGTTCTTTGCCAACGTACTGGTAGCAGCATACTGTCTCAGAACAAACTTTCAATAAGAACATTGGTTGTAGATGACAAAATGTCATAAAAAGTGGCAGTGTTCTGAAGTCACAATAGCAGGAACTAATGCATTTACTAATTTGATTAACCAACTTTCATAACCAAAACCAAATGTTGTATAAAGAAAAACTGACTAAAAAAAATCAATAAAATCTTAATAAAACAAGAGAAATAAACTAGAAAATTAAACCAGGCTCAACCTAAAATGAGGCACAATACAATGAATTTTATGAGATGTAAAACAAAATCGAGACAAAATCGAGACAATGAACATCTAAATAAAACAAAAATGATACAAAATACAAACAATAATGTGTAATCACAAATTGAAAATCAAGTGGTCTAATTTAGACTAGCAGGGACAAAAATCTGTTAGACAGTACCCAAAAAACATCAATAGTGGAAGTGAGAAAGGGAATGGGATAATATAGCAACCCCAAAGTCTAAAATCTAGATCAAAACTAAGGTGTGCTAGCATTTTTAGCGCATGCTAAAAATTTGTGTTCACTAACGCTAGAGACACCCATATATTCCTATGGATGTCTTTAGCATTAATGCGCACTGATTTTTAACGTGTGCTACAAACATTAGCATGCCTTTAATGCAGCATAGTAAACAGGGCCCTAAATGTCATCAGTGACGTGGAGGGGCATTTTCGAAAGAAACGTCCAAGTTGCAATTTGGACGTCGTTGCAAAACGGCGAAATCCAGGGGAGGGGAAACCCGTATTTTCGAAGAAAGATGGACATCCATCTTTCATTTTGAAAATACCGTCAGAGACGGCCAAATCCTTAAATTTGGACGTCCCTAGATTTGGAGGTTTCTGACTTTCAGTGATTTTTGAACTTTGGATGTCCTTGCGACAGACTGCAGTTGGAGACGTCCAAAATCGGGTTTTCATTATACCGATTTGGACGTCTCTGGGAGAAGGATGTCCATCTTCCGATTTATGTCGAAAGATTGACGTCCTTCTCTTTCAAAAATGAGCCCAATAGTCATGAGAATGAAAAGCCAAGATACATTGTTGTACAACATATTAATTGTTCAATGCCTCAGTGAAAAAACAAGTCTTCAGTATGGTTTTAAACTCTGAATAGGAAGGCTCAAGTTTGCATTCATTTGGAAGCATATTTCAAAAGCTGGGGCAAGGTGAAGTGATGTGTGACAGCAAAGTTCCAAATATATTTATTTATTTAAATACTTATACTCCGCTTTAGCTAAAATTCTACATGGATTACAAAATATACAATTTACAATCATTTCAATAACATCAAATATTAATACAATAATACAAACAAACACAATAAACATTTGCAGAAACAATAAAATAGGTCTATCAGTTACCAGGTAGTAAGTCTAATTCAAAGTATCAGGTCAAATCACCAGTAAGTGTAGATGCGTGTTTTAGGCGAACGCAGAATTATTTTTCAGAACACCTACAAAAAAATGTCAAAAATAGACATGCGGCATAATGAAAATTGCTGCACGTCCATTTTGGGTCTGAGACCTTACTGCCAGCCATTGACCTAGCAGTAAATTCTCACACGGTAACCGGGCGGTAATGACCTACATGCGCCAAATGCCACTTGGTGTGTGTCCGATACGCACATCTGAAAATAAAATATATTTTTTTGACATGCGCCAAAACTTAAATTACCGCAAGAGCCACGCGGTAGCCAGGCAGTAACTCCATTTTGGTGCACATTGGGCACGCGTAGATGCTTACGCGGCTTAGTAAAATGGCCCCTATTTGTTTCTTTAGGCTTTTTAGCTATTATTATGTATGGCAGACTCAGGTTTAATACTGCTTTGTCTTGTCTTACTGTTATGATTTTAATTATGTATGCTTTATTGAAACCTGCCTAGTGAATAGTCAGGCTAGAAATGAGAAATAAATACAAAATAAATAAGTCTATAGGAAATGGGTAGCCGGTATTGAGCAGATAGGAGAGGAATCCCATGGTCTAATCCATGAGTGTTATAAAGAAATATAATGGCTGGGATCTGCATCAGTCAAAGTCTTTACTGAAATGACTTTCACACCATCGTAAAGAGCATTATAATAGTCTAGATGAATCAAAATGAAGGCATGACATAGGAGCTGAAGACCGTTTGTATCCAGCAGAGGACTAACAGACCAGTTTGAGACTAACCTGCTTATTTTCAAACGAGAAGGCCGGCCATCTTCCGACACAAATCGGGAGATGGCCGGCCATCTCCTCAACCCGGCCAAGTCGGTATAATCGAAAGCCGATTTTGGATGGCTTCAACTGCATTCCGTCGCAAGGCCGGCCAAAGTTAAAGGGGGAGTTTCAGCAGGGTACAGAAGGCGGGACGGGGGCGTGGTTACGAGATGGCTGGCTTCGGATGATAATGGAAAAAAGAAGGCCGGCTCTGACGAGCACTTTGCCGGCTTCACTTGGTCCATTTATTTTTAGGACCAAGCCTCAAAAAGTGCCCCAACTGACCAGATGACCACCGGAGAGAATCGGGGATCACCTCCCCTTACTCCCCCAGTGGTCACCAACCCCCTCCCACCCAAAAAATAAATTTTAAAAACATTTTTTGCCAGCCTCTATGCCAGTCTCAAATGTCATACCCAGATCCATAACAGCAGTATGCAGGTCCCTGGAGCAGTGTTTAGTGGGTGCAGTGCACTTCAGGCAGGCGGACCCAGGCCCATACCCCTTCTACCTTTTACACTTGTGGTGATAAATGTGAGCCCTCCAAAACCCATCCAAAACCCACTGTACCCACATGTAGGTGTCTCCCTTTACCCTTTAAGGGCTATGGTAGTGGTGTATAGTTGTGGAGAGTGGGTTTGGGGTTTTTTTTTGGGGGGGGGCTCAGCACCCAAGGTAATGGAGGTATACACCTGGGAGCAATTTTTGAAGTCCCCTAGGGTGCCCGGTTGGTGTCCTGGCATGTCAGGGGGACCAGTGCATTACAAATGCTGGCCCCTCCCATAACCAAATGCCTTGGATTTGGCCGGGTTTCAGTTGGCCAGCATCGGTTCCCATTATCGGCGAAAACCGATGCCGGCCATCTCAAACCCGGCCATCTATGACATTTGGCTGGCCCCAACCGAATTATCGAAAAGAAAGATGGCCGGCCATCTTTTTCGATAATACAGTTTGGGACCGCCCTTTGCAGTGCCGGCCATATAGATGGCCGGCGCTGATCGATTATGCACCCCTGACCGACTGGCACAGGGGCACCAACACCTCCTTTCTTCTGCTAGTTATACCCCTCTCTATGCAGCCAACCATTCTTCTGGCCATGGCCACTTGACACATTATTTCATCACTTGAGATCCTCAGACATTTCAGGCTGGCATAGAGGCTGGCAAAAAAATGATGTTTATTTGTTTTTTTTCTGGGTGGGAGGGGGTTGGTGACCACTAGGGGAGTAAGGGGAGGTCATCCCCGATTCCCTCCGGTGGTCATCTGCTCAGTTGGGGCACTTTTTTGAGGATTGGTCCTAAAAATACATGGACCAAGTGAAGCTGGCCAAATGCTCCTCAGAGCCGGCCTTCTTTTTTCCATTATCGGCCTAAGTTGGCCATCTCGTAACCACGGGGCCTTTCATTTCCTACCGAAACGCTCCCTTAAACTTTGGCCAGCCCTGCGACGGAAAGCAGTTGAAGCCGGCAAAAATTGGCTTTCGATTATACTGATTTCGCCGGCTTCAGGAGATGGCCGCCTCCCGATTTGTGTCAGAAGATGGCCGGCCTTCTCTTTCGAAAATAAGCAGGAGAGTGGCCTACCATTATTTGGCAGGTGATTTGGAACATTGATGTGCGATGATGGTTCCATATCCAGTTCTCACTTGTACACTGTGGGTGATTATACTGGTGAACTGAGCACATTGTATTTAAAATTTATTTTTTCATTTTAGTTAGAATGGTACTTCCTTATTATTATCATTAGCATTTTTATTAGTACCTTATTAGAAGTTTGTAAGGTTGTTAAAAGGTAACACGCAGGTGTAACAAATGGTTCATACAGATGTACGAGTGCCATTTTGCAAACCTACACATGTATGGTTGGCATTACAATCACATGGGGGGGGGGGGGGGGGGGGGGGGAGGGTAGCCAGTAAGGTGCGATAAGAGCTGCCCTCTTACAATACCTTAATAGCTAACCTCCCAAGCACATTTCTCTAACCCTTGAGGACACCATCATGATTCACACAACCCCTTCAACCAACATCCGCTACCACAACCCCCTGATCACAAAGGAAGTCTCCCCACTGACAATATGGATACCTAAATGATAGATACGCATATGCCCAGTTATAAATGTATTCTATAAAGGAAAGTGGGCACCTACATTTATTTATAGAATAAGCTTCCACTGGTTTCCCTCCGGGCACCTAACTTTAGACACCTTGTTATGGAATAACTCTGCACATGGAACTAAACATTGAAGGATGGGGTTTAAATGTTTTGCATCTGCCTCTGAACATATAAACCCATTTGAATATTGGGCCAATCATTTTTGTCAAGTAGTAAAAATGCGGGAAGGTCTTAATTTTGTCTATAACTGTCCTTTCCACTTAGCTAATGCCTGATAATTTATAATTGAAACATTTGTAAATGTAGGACTGCTTTGTTTTGAAAAAAAGGAGATTAATGTGCCTAATGTGTAGTTCTCTGTTTACCCTCTGACATGCTGACAAGGGCAGGAAACAAAGCAAATGGGAGTCCAGGGAAAGGGAGTTGAAATAAATAAGCAAAAATGTGCTGTTTAAAATCCACACAGAGGTTCCACAGCTGTTAATGATCCTATTACTGTGATCTTTATATACAGTAATATTTGTCTGTTGTGCTGCACTTTTAACAGATAAGACATCTGAAAAGAGGCATATGTGGTCTCAAAACCTAAAGGCAGTTTTATAAAGGACGTTTGGGTTAGAAAAGGGATATCTAAGCTGGAATGTCCGAATTTCCAAGGTATTACACAAAATGATCACTGCAATGCAAAGCCTTTTGTGAAATAAGTGTAAGGACATACTGCATGATACACGTTTTGAGCCAGATTCAGTAAATGGCACCCAAGGTTAGGTCCCAAAAAGAGCATGAAACATACAGTTTGCTAACAAGATGGCTAACCCAGACTGGAGAGCTCTGAAAAATCTCAGAATTTAAACAAATGAGGACTCGAAACTCAAAGAGCAATGGTCTAACGGTCTAACCAAACGTGTCAGTTTATCATCAAAGGGGTTCCCAGATATTATCATTGACCCTACTAAAGTATACATCTCCAGAAAAAAAAGAGAGCAACAAAAAAACTCCAAAAATTGAGAAAAAAGTTGCTAGCTAAAAAACCAGAGAAAAATAACCAAACCCCACACTGTCTTTTTTTAGTCATACCCCCCCCCCCCAAATATATCCACATCAAATCCCCAAAGTTCCAACACACACCACTGGTACAGGATGGACTTTGCTTACCATGGTGAGGGGGGGGGGGGACATAGGCCCAGTCCCTGAGCTGGCTGTCTCAAAGAGCTGGGGTGGATCTCCAGGAACCTCAGGGGCAGGGAAGCCTCAATCATTTTCTGTGGGAGCATGAGTACTATATGCTCTACCCTAGAGTTTGACTATTACCAATTTCCAGCTGACCCTACCTGAGGCCTGAGGAAGGGAGACAGAGAAGAGCAGCTGAATACAGCAGCCAAGGAGAAAAAGATAGCAGGAGAAAGAGCCCACCAGGAACAGTTTGGACTTGGATCCAGATAGTCAGGTTTCCTGGGAAGGGGGTAAATAACTCAGGAGAAGGAATGGACAGCCTTAAAGATGGTAGTCAGCCTTGTATTGTTGCCCTGTAATTTTGGTGGATTTTTGTAGCCCTAGGCAACTCACTAGGATGGATCTCTCAGCTACCATGTAGATCTGAGAGGAAAAGAGAGCATGGGTGTGGCTCTCTGGAAGCCAGCTGGAGGGAAAGATCAGTGTTGCCATATAAAAAAAAAAATTCCCACCCAAAACAGCCCAAAACCTGCCCAAAAACCGCACACACCCCACCCCCGACGTCATCACCCCCGCCCCTTCCGTCATCACCCCCACCCCGCCGTCATCAACCCCGCCCCTTCCGTCATCACCCCGCCCCGCCGTCATCAGCCCCACCCCTTCCGTCATCACCCCCGCCCCCGCCGTCATCAGCCCCGCCCACGCCGTCATCGCCCCGCCCAATACGTCACCAAACCCCCGCCTCTGTCGCCGTTAGCCCCACCCCCCGCCGGCCGAAAAACCGCCCAAAACCCGCGCAAAAAAAAAAACAAGCCCAAAAAACTGCAACCCGCCACGGGCAAAACCGCCCATCTGGCAACCCTGGGAAAGATCTGTTCCTGAGCCTGCAGCAATTCTCAGCTACTGGATGGGTCTGGGAGGAAGAACAGCAGGGCTGAGGCTCTCTGGGGACCAGCTGGGAGAAAGGCTGTGCTCCTCAGCCTCACGAAAGAAGCATTAAACAGGTTTCCCTAGTTCTGGGAGTTGGGAGTATGGAACCTGGGATTGTTGGAAGCTGCACACTGACCACAGATGAACCAGAGGTGGGCTTTCTAAATTAAAACCGTATTTTTTTTCTGGTTCATGTTTTATGTACAAGCAGCCAGGAAATGTTGAGAACTGAGGTTTTTTTTTCTTCTGCATTGAGATTTCTTTGATCAGAGGGCTGCACTGACCCTGTGTAGCCTGTTACTTTGGAAGTGAAGGGAAGGGGGAACAGCCTACCCACTCAGGCTTGGGCATTTGTATTTGGAACCTTCATGGACTTTCATTTGGAAACTGCTTATTTGATAAAGCCAGTTTGAATTTTTAGCCAACTCTATTTTTCCCAACCTGCTGTTTTGTGGGGGAAGTTCCTTTGGACTGCTGTAACTGTTTTTGAATGCTGACAAAGCTTTATTTATTTATTTATTTGTTACATTTGTATCCCACATTTTTCCACCTTTTGCAGGCTCAATGTGGCTTAGATATAACCGTTAACTGTGTTAGCCGATTACGGTTTGAACAAATACATAGTATGAATGAATACAAAGTGATATTGTGGTATAATGAGGTATATGTATGGTAGGAAACAGTTGGGGGAACTTAGAGAGGGAAAGGGGGAAGAAGAGTCAGATAATGTCCGTTGCAGTCTTTGGTTATGTTGTGTCGCAAGTGACCAGTATTTTTATGTCGGGTCATTGGGGTATGCTCTTCTGAACAGATCTGTCTTTAGTGCTTTCCAAAAATTTAGGTGGTCGAGCGTAGTTTTTACTGCTTTTGGCAATGCATTCCATAGTTGTGCGCTTAGGTAGGAAAAGCTGGCTGCATAGGTGGATTTGTATTTGAGTCCTTTGCTGCTTGGGTAGTGGAGGTTTAGATATGATCGTGCAGATTTTGTGGAGTTTCTGGTTGGCAGGTCGATGAGGTCTGTCATGTAGCCCGGTGCCTCGCCATAAATAATTTTGTGAACAGTCGTGCAGATTTTGAAAGTGATGCGTTCTTTGGTTGGTAGCCAGTGCAATATTTCTCTGAGTGTTTTGGCGTTGTCGAAACGTGTTTTTCCAAATATAAGCCTGGCTGCTGTATTTTGGGCGGTCTGAAGTTTCTTTATGATTTGATCCTTGAATCCCGCATATATTCCATTACAGTAATCTGCGTGGCTTAATACCTGGACTGTACCAGGTTACAAAATATTTCCCTCGGGAAGAATGGTTTTACCCATTTGAGTTTCCACATTGAGAAAAACGTTTTCTTTATGGTGGACTTCGCTTGGGTCTCTAGTGATAGGTTACGGTCGATTGTTACTCAGAGAATTTTCAGGCTGTCTGAGACAGGGAGGGTGTATCCTGGGGTGTTAATGTTTGTGGGTTTGTATGTATTGTATTGGGATGAGATAATGAGACAGTGTGTTTTTTCTGTATTGAGTTTTAGCTGGAATGCATTTGCCCACGAGTTCATGATGTTTAAGCTTAGTTTGATTTCGTTGGTGATTTTCGCCAGATCATGTTTGTAGGGAATATATAATGTAATGTCATCAGTGTAGATAAATGGGTTGAGGCCTTGGGTGGATAGGGTCTTGGCTAGTCATGAGGTTGAAGTGGATCGGTGATAGTGGTGATTCTTTTTTGTACTCCACAGCCTGGTTTCCATGCTGATAATATGTTTGTTTTTGATTTCACTTGATATGTTCTTGTGGTTAGAAAGCCCTTAATCCAATTCAGAGTGCCACCACTGATTCCGAAGTATTCTAGGATTCCTTGCAGTATGTTATGGTTAACCATGTCGAATGCTCTTGCCTATTGCTATTTCCTGCTTGAATTTGGTTAGGAGAGTGAGTAGTACTGTTTCGGTGCTGTGTAGGGGTCGAAATCCTGATTGTGACTCATGTAGTATAGTGAATTTGTTTATGTAGTCATTGAGATGCTTGGTCACCAGTCCTTCCATGAGTTTGCCTACTAATGGGATAGAAGCTACTGGGCGGTAGTTGGTAACATCGTTTGCTTTTTTCTTAGTGTCTTTCGGTATTGGGGTGAGCAGGATGTTGCCTTTTTCTTGAGGGTATATACCCTGTAGTAGCATGACGTTTAAGTGGGATGTGAAATCTATTATGAAGCATTGGGGGGGGGGGAGGCAGATCGTATTAGGTAGCTGGGGCAGATGTCCAGTTGACAGTGGCTGTTTGAGGGCCTGTTATTTACCCTATACAGCCCTGAAGGCTTGAACAAATCAATTGCTTTCTCTGGGAAGGGGGGCACTGTTAATTTAGCTGCTATCTTCCTGTTTTCTGTCCTGAGTACTGCAGTGTTAAACTGTCTGCTAACTGCCTTGCAGTGTTTTATAGGAGTTAAAGTGCACCTGTCGGCCTGCAAATCTTTGGTCCTTCCTGCACAACGCCTTGGTTGTGACAAACATAAATACAATAAATGAGTTAAACTTGAGAACAGCACATTAAAACTTAATAATAGGACTACCATGAAACAGTATTAAAATATACACATTTAACAGCACTGAAGTTAAAATAACAGATGTAATACAATGTCACCACATTACTAATGAAATATCTAATAAGCACGCATTAAAACAGTCAAATAACATAGATATGATGCCAATGCTTTTCTAAAACACAGCTTACCATGTAGCTGAGAGGCCAATTACAAATATATAGACAGGGACGAGATGGGTGGTACAGAGTCCGTTGGGATAAATAGATGGGTGCATAAACTCAAGGCAAATTCTTTTGTACAGTTAAACAAGATATAAGGGACTGGTCTAAATTACAGTGTGTGAAGCAAGCTAGAGTCCAGGTGTAAAGTGGTGTATAGTCAGTCACCCTATATATTAAAGACTTGAGAGATGACTCAAGCTTTCTCCTGCTTCCTGAAGTACAGGTAGTCTTGAGTTAGTTGTAGTCCCTCTTGGAGTAAATTCCAGAGCATGGAGGTTACTCTTGAGAAGGCTCAATGGAGGGTATCACATTGTACAATTTCTTTTTGATGAGGGTAAAGATAGTGATGCTTCTTGAGAGGATCTTAGAGGTCTCAAAGGTGTGTAAAGGGGTAACTTATTTTTTAAGTACTTTGGCTCATTTTGTCTGAGGACCTTGAAAGTCAAACATACAGTTTTAAATTTGGCTCTGTAAGGTACTGGTAGGCAATGTAGTTTTTGCAGGAAAGGTGCGATGTGGTCACATAGCTTGCAGCCTTCTATCAGCTGTGCTGCAACATTCTGAACTAGTTGGAGCTGATAGAAACTCTTTTTGGTTTGACCAGTGTACACGGCATTACAGTACTCTAGTCATGATTTTATCATGGCATGGACCAGTGTGGTCAGACTTGTCTTTATCACTATATGGAAAGAGATTTCATAGCTACCACAGACAATTTTTAAAGGTTGTTTGAATTTGTGGGATCAGAGTGAGTGATGAGTCTAGCAGTATCCTGACCTGTGCCTTGTAGTGCTATAGAAGAAGTGTTAAGTAGTAGTATTAGTTCATACTTCCCAAAAGGTATTTGTTCACTCGTGTTTGCTGCCCAAAGAATCTCTGTTTTGCCTGGGTTCAGGCAAAGTTTGTTGTTATTTCCCATTCCTGAGTTGCGGTTAGACAGGCAGTCAGTTTAGGTCTGCCATTAAGATCTGCGCTCAGCGCCAATTCTTGTAAAGGTTGCTTATGCTAAGCAGCCATTATAGTGCTTAGCATGGATTCCTGTGCCCAACTTTGGGTGCGAGGACTTACGCTTGCTGAAACCTGGGTAAATCCTTGTGCCCAACTGATGGCAGTTTGGCACATAAATTCAGGCATTCTATAACATCACTCTTAATTACTGGGATTGCCGCTGATCCACCCATGCCTCCCCCATGGCCATGTCTCCTTTTAAGTTGTGCACTATGAAATCTGAGTGCTCGTAGAATAGGGCAGATGCATGCATAACTCTTAATTACTGCCAATTAAGTGCCAATCAACTCCAATTAACTCCAAGTTGATCGTTAGTGCCTAATTAACTAATTAGTTTGCAAACACATGTGGGATCCAAACCCAAATTTAGAATCCAGAGGTTAGTGTACAAGTCCAGCAGGAATATCACATTTGAAAAAGGAGCTCATTCATTCAGGGGTCCTTTTACAAAGGCGCGCTAGCGTTTTTAGTGCTTGCTAAATGCTAGAGACACCCATAGGTGGTACTCACAAGTGCCAATTTTGCAAAACTACACATGGAAAGTCATTGAAGGTGCCAAATTCTAAAACTCAAACTTTTAGCTATTTGAGGTGGTGCTTCCCACTTCCCCTCACTACTCAAAACCCCAGGGACAAACAAGCTGTTAACTCATACTTCTGCATCATTTGGAAGAGGTTTAAATGCAAAGAGGAAATTGTTGAATATATGCATGTATCCTCCTTGTAAAATGGGAAAACAGATATTTGAATTATTTTCACACCATACCCATAATATGCCTTCTTGAATTCTGTGCGTGTTGTGTGTGTGTGTGTATATATATATATAATTACACATGTTATGCATTAAGGGGGAGATTCTATGTATGGCGCCTGGAAAATCCATACTGAAATAATTTTTGTCTAGGCATATACTATAAGATTTAGGCACGCTATATAGAATACCCAGAGTTGATATCCCTGTGCCTAAAATTATGTGCATCCATTTACACCAGAGAAAATTTGTCGTAAATCCCTACACGTAGATTAACGCAGACTGGGACGTAATCTATAATAATGCATGTAAATTTGGGAATGCCCACAAAATGACCATTTCCCCGCCAATAACCACACCCCTTTTTGAATGTGTGTATTAAAATTTAGGCAACATGAGTTACAGCATATGCTTAGCGAATTATGCGTGTAAATGCTAATTATTGCCAGTGCTGATTATTGCTTGTTAAGTTCTGTTAACAATGCTGATTTGGCTTGTTAAGCCAATTAAGTTACATGCATTGTTATGGAATACACGTAGATCTAGGCGCGATATATAGAATCCAGCAAGATTCAAGGTGGCGGCGTGGTTGGGAGGCGGGGTTGGTGGTTGGGAGGCGGGGATAGGGCTGGCCAGACTTATACGGTCTGTGCACTGAAGAGGACAGTACAAATAAAAAAAAGTAGCACATATGAATTTATCTTCTTGGGCAGACTGGATGGACCGTGCAGGTCTTTTTCTGCCGTCATCTACTATGTTACTATGTCTTAGGTTGCTGCATTTGACGCTCCAAGAAGCGATCCATGAGAGAGCAAAGAAGGACCCTAAAACCCCTCGTAAAGATGGGGAAAATGAAAGGAAAGACATGGGGAGGTCCCTTAACCCCTGTCGGGACTTACCCTTCTCAGCAATCGACACTGGAACGCTTTGGGGTAACGACGGGACCTAAGCACTTTTCTTCCCCAGCTATTCGAGTTGACGTGTCTGTTTGAGCCGGCAGTGAAGACAGGGTTTCCTTTAGCCCCGTCCAATGTGCGGCTCCCCTACAGCCAGGAGGAGGCATAGAAGAAAGGCCTGGCGTCTCACTCCAAGAAAAAGGGGGACGAATTGCCCAGGAAGGGAACCTGTCTATTCCGAGTGTGGAAGCTGAGAGTGGTCTGGTAGGACAGCAGATTTCATCACATGTTTTGCCTTTAAAGACTGTTGCTAATCTAAATCAGATACTTAATGCTCCCACTCCTGTCTTAACAGCAGGGACAATAATTAAACCGGCTGTGGTGATGATGGACTCACTCTGGGACCTGACATTCACATTACATTCTTCTCTCCAATTTTTAATAACAAAAAATATTGAAGAAATTAAAGTATTGACAAAGATAGCCCTTACCCAAGCGTAGATTACCACTCAGCAGCTTACCGAAGTGAAAAAACAGAGGGAAAAATTACAAGATTTGGAAAAATTGAGTCAGATCACAATTAGGGAAAGAAGTTTCACTCTACGTCGATTACAATATCTTGAAAATTAATCCAGGAAGTTAAACCTGAGATTTACTAATTTTCCAAGATCCCCATTGATAGCATCGATTGATATGACGAAGAAATACTTAATTGAGGTTCTGGGAATGTCAAAAGAATTCACTTCCTCCTATTGTGCGTGTTCAGTATTTACAGACTAATGATAAAGGTACAATTGGGATTTCTCAGCCGAATATGGGAGAAAGTTTGAATCTGACATCCTTTTTGGAGTCCTCGCTGGAAGTTATAACTCAAAGATTAACAGCAGTGGTAGTTTTTACCTTGGAAATGGACAGAGATGCAGTCTTAAAACTTTCCTTCAGACACTTAGACTCTCTAGTTTTTGGCTAAAAAATAAGACTTTATCCTGACTTATCTAGAGACATGCAGAAGAGACGTAAAGCCTTTTTGGCATTGCGCCAGAGACCTTTGGCCCTAGGGGCTAATTTTCTATTGAAATTTCCATGTATATGTCGTGTCTTGTTTCAAAATAAGCAGTTTCAATTTTTTGACCCTAAGCAATTAGAAGACTTTGTGATTGCCAGGGAAGAGGAAAAGATGAATGTGATTGCTAGGTAACAGATGTACACTGCATGATAGATTAGAAGAAGAGATAGGTCTGCAGTACCTATTATGTTGTAATTTTCAATTTATAGTAAATAGTATTTTGTTATTTTCCCTTTTCTTGAATCTATTTTTGCTTAAATGATAAAGGTCGAAGGATTTAGCTAATTCATTGCAAGGATTTAATCTCAGTAGAGATAACCTGTATTGATTTTGATTTGAATTTATTACAAATTTCTGTATCTTCTCTGTTTGAGTTGTAAAATAAATAACAATAAAAAGTAAAAAAAAAAAAAGAATCCAGCAATAAATGCAACCTAACCCTTCTCAAAAGACCTCCTATGTATTGAAAACCTTTTGCACCTGGCAGTTTCCTCGAAGGTTTTCAGTTATCCCATAAAGCTTTCAATATTTAAATGTACATTTTACATGTAGAAAAAAAATAGGAAAGCAAGCTGCAATACCTATTTTTCCTTTTTTCTATCACCTAATGCTTTTTTTTAATTTTAGCAGCTCTCTGAATATCTGTATATAAATCAAGCTCTAAGATCATTATCTCATCATCAATATCCTGTTTGAAGTTCTGTTGATTAAGATCAGGGAGGATAAAAAAACCTCTCAACTTAAATGCGATATCTGCCCAGCGCTTTGAGGCAATAGAACTCTGAAAAAAAGTTTCCAAAGAACTAAGAAATGTTATAATCCAAATGGCCCACTTATGATCAACTGATGTTTTCTACTTTTAATGGGCAAAATAAATCATTGCTGAAAGATAATCTTGTCACATGGAAGCCAAGATGATTCTGTATCAGTGTTTCTCCTCACATGAAAATGCCCTGCGGAATAGAATAAAGGGAATAATATGGTTTACTTTGCTGTGACTCTTGTTTGATGGCAAAAGAAAAGCAAGAAAAAAGAAATACCTTGCTAAAGAAAATAAAACGGAAAATAAATTTAGGTTCCAGCAAAATTAATGAGTTCTAGATATGGAGGGGTGTTGTGTAAAAAAAAACAAAAAAAAGGTTGTTGGAAGTTAAAATCCCCTAGTAGACTACACTGTTTCATTCATTTCCCTAGTCAGTTATAAATCTGACAAACCTTTGATCATTTCGTTGTTCTCATTTCTCTTTTTCTGTATATGTTTGATTTCTGATTCTGTAGGTAATGTGACCAGCAGAGAAAGGGAGAAGGGGGCTTTTTTTGGGCTTGCTGTAAGGTTCTGTTCATGAAATATACTTCATCTGCACTACAGTGAAAAAAAGTTTCTTTTTCTGATTTATAAGCTCAGCTTTGAGAGAGAGAAGGATAGATACTGTAGATGCTGGGACTAAGGAGGGTGAGGATGCTGAGTTGAGGGACAAAATAAAAAGGATGCTTCTCAAAAAAGGGAAATATATTATAACGGGGATGCTCTTGAGGCCCCTTTTACCAAGCTGCGGCAAAAGGGGGCCAGTGCTGGGCCCCCTTTTACAGTAGTTGGTAAAAGGGAAGTCTCGCTTTCCTGCAGGAAATGGCTATGCGACAAGTAAAGCACTTGCCAAGTGGCCATTTCTGGGAAGGGGGGGAGCCATTACCGCCACCCATTCAAGTGGTGGTAAGGGCCCCCGTGTTAACCTGGCAGTAACTGGGCACCATGCAGCACTGCCCGATTACCACCGGGTACACTCTGGCACTACAAAAATAAATAAATGTTTGTAGCGCCGGAAATGACAGTACACTAGGGGTAGCCCGGTGGTACTTCCTGTATAGCGAGTAGTAAACCCACATTGGGCTTACCACCACTTAGTAAAAGGAGCCCTTAGTTGGGGGTGGGGGGACAGTGGAGAGAGTGAGACTTCCCTGCCTTGAAGCATAGGATCTGTAAAACTGGTCCTGTTGTCAAAGTAACTACTTTAGGGGTCCTTTTACTAAGCTACGGTAAGAAATGGTCTTAGTGTACCCTTACGTGGGTCTTTCCCATGCATTAAGGTCATTTCTGCCTCCTTGGTATGCAAATCGTTCATGCATATTCACTGTGGATATCCCGAAAATACAACTGACTAGGTCAGCGCCGAGGACTGAGTTGAGAAGCACTGTCCTAGAATGCCACTGGAACGAGCATGTCCCAACGTGGATATCTCAATTCTGATCTCTACATTCTATAAAAATTGGGATGTCAACATCTCATGTAAACTAATGTATGTGTTTTTTAAAAAATGTTAAAGCACAGATACATTTCTAGAAGCACTGTTTTAGAAAAACAACTGTGTAGAAACAGCTGGCTATCAAAACACACATTAGTGTGCAGTAGCAGCTTGATCCTCAAACCTGAAGTGACAAGGAGAGAAGGTCTTTTCAAGAGCTGGACTATTAGAGGAAATACTGTGTGCAAAATTAATCCAGTTTGGAAATATCTGCGTGGAAAGGGATCCCAGAAAAGAGAGACTAATCTAGAATGGGAAAAGATTTGCCCAGTACCCATAAAACCCTTGACCCAAAGAATGAATGATTTTGAAAGGGATGACAGAAACAGATAAAGGAAGTATGCAGTATATTACAGTGTTTAATTAATGCTGTACAAGCTCAAGACAGAAAGACTATCTCAAAGCATTGTTGGTTTGCACTTGTCTTCAGTAAAATGAGTTGGAACACCTTATATTTGTCCAGCATCCAATCCAGGTCACAAGTACCTGGCAAGATCCCCAAAAAGTACAATACATTTTATGCTGCTTATCCTAGAAATAAGCAGTGAATTTTCCCCAAGTCCATTTTAATAATGGTCTATGGACCTTCCTAAATAGATTGTAGTCTGGTACATACGCATGCCATTCATGGGAATCATTGAACCATGTCTCCGTGATAGCAACAATGTCTAAGTCTGCCTCCAACATCAAGGTTTGCAGATCATGAACTTGTTGCTTAGACTGCAAGCATTTGTGGTCATCACTTTCCAGCTACATTTCAGTGGTAGTCTCATCTTCTGTTTCTTTTATTTTCTTTAAGCAAACAAGCAAGCACAAAACAGTAGAGGAGACAAAAAAGGACTTCTCACAGATGGTGTCCAAACAAATCCTCTTTATTGAATCTCCCAAAAACCTACGGCAAAGGAGACCCGACACGACTCGTGTTTCGGCTGTATTAGCCTGTGTCAGGGGTCTAAAAACTTGTCATGTCATTTATATCTCCAGAAAATCCACAAAGCGATTGATCAGTAAGTAGCTTCTGCACATAAATGGAATGCTTTGCCGATAAATGCTGGAAGAACACCGCTCTAGGTGAGTAGTGAAAAAAGTTTTCTTTAGCCTCATTTTGTGCTGTGTTGGTAAGAAGTGATTTGCTAATATTGTTGTTTACATTGCTTTCTTTGATACTGTCACATCTTGTCTTTAGCTGGGGGTGATCACTGGAAATGACCTGCCTCCATATGCCTACTACTACTTCTACTATTTAGCATTTCTATAGCGCTACAAGGCATACGCAGCGCTGCACAAACATAGAAGAAAGACAGTCCCTGCACAAAGAGCTTACAATCTAATAGACAAAAAATAAAGTAAGCAAATCAAATCAATTAATGTGTACAGGAAGGAGAAGAGGAGGGTAGGTGGAGGCGAGTGGTTACAAGTGGTTACGAGTCAAAAGCAATGTTAAAGAGGTGGGCTTTCAGTCTAGATTTAAAGGTGGCCAAGGATGGGGCAAGACGTAGGGGCTCAGGAAGTTTATTCCAGGCGTAGGGTGCAGCGAGACAGAAGGCACGAAGTCTAGAGTTGGCAGTAGTGGAGAAGGGAACAGAAAGAAGGATTTATCCATGGAGCAGAGTGCACGGGAAGGGGTGTAGGAATGGACGAGTGTGGAGAGATACTGGGGAGCAGCAGAGTGAGTACATTTATAGGTTAGTAGAAGAAGTTTGAACAGGATGCGAAAATGGATAGGGAGCCAGTGAAGCGACTTGAGGAGAGGGGTAGTATGAGTAAAGCGACCCTGGCGGAAGACGAGACGGGCATCAGAGTTTTGAACCGATTGGAGAGAGGCGAGGTGACTAAGTGGGAGGCCAGCAAGAAGCAGATTGCAGTAGTCTAAACGAGAGGTGACAAGCGTGTGGACGAGGGTTTTGGTAGAGTGCTCGGAAAGAAAGGGGCGGATTTTATGGATGTTGTAAAGAAAGAAACGACAGGTCTTGGCGATCTGCTGGATATGAGCAGAGAAGGAGAGAGAAGAGTCAAAGATGACCCCAAGGTTTCGAGCTGAGGAGACAGGGAAAAAGAGAGAGCTATCAACAGAAATAGAAAATGGGGGGAGTGGGGAGGTGGGTTTGGGGGGAAAATGAGAAGCTCGGTTTTGGTCATGTTTAATTTCAGGTGGCATTGAGACATCCAGACAGCAATGTCAGACAAGCACGCTGAAACTTTGGTTTGGATGCAAGGTGAGATATCAGGGGTAGAAAGGTAGATTTGGGCGTCATCAGCATAGAGATGGTAGGAAAATCCATGGGATGAGATTAATGAACCAAGGGAATAAGTGTAGATAGAAAAGAGGAGGGGACCAAGAACAGAACCCTGAGGTACGCCGACAGGCAGAGGGATAGAAGTAGAAGAGGATCCACCAGAGTGAACACTAAAGGTGCGGAGGAAGAGGTAGTTTAAACCCCTAGAAACATATTGTCTGAATTTCTCACCAAAGATTCTTTTCCAGCCACAGTGAGGTGCAGCCCATCATTACAATAGTCTTTTGTTTTTCCATGTATTGCCCCATCCTCCTATGTACCTAAAACCTTCTTGATGAACCAGGCTTTGAGCCACCTATTGAAATTCTCGGTATTTTGTAAACTTTTCTTTCCTTTTCCAAATGTTGGTAGTGCTGAGGTGGCAAGAGGAAATATTGAGTTGCATTATCCATTTAGTACCACTGAATAATCCTCTACTGGAACTTATTTGCATAGGATCTAGTCCTACCCAGATAAGTGTCTTTGAATATTGACCCCCTCTAATTTTTTAAAAATTTCTTTTGATACACTTTCAAACCTGACTCAGAATTTGTATTTATAATTGTATTTTATCTTTATCTGCTTTTTATGGCTTCATCTATTCCTTTTGCTTTTATTGCATTTCCTAGCAGTAATGTTTCTGAGCAGACTTGGGGAAAAATAGTTTTTTGTGTCTATAAAATGCTACACAATTATATATTGTAGGTCAGAGGACAGAACATGGAAAAGACGTAAAAAATTTGGGTGAATCTGAGTTGGGAGCATAAACATTGACTAATATGAGTTATTGTGATTGTATCTTAACTTTTAGTATGAGCCACCTGCCTTTCTAGTCTGTAGCAAGTTGCGTTCATAATTGCCAATTTTTGCCAATTGGCCCAAATAATTGATTGCTATTGCCCAATTACTGGTGCTGATTGACTCATTAAGCAATTAAATTATATGCAGAATTTGGGTGCATGGCCAAATTTTCACGTGCAATTTTTAGCGCCATACATAGAATTCAGGGGAATGGCTTTACGACACTAGTGATTTCTAATCACTGGCAAAATGGCCTGTCTATAAGTGGGTTTGCATATTCTATTTATATTGGCCTAGTGCATTATGTAGAATCTATGTGAAACAGGCAGGTAACTTTGGGATATAGAAAGTAGCAAGGTATATTTAATTTATTTATTTATTTTTCTTCCATCTATGAATGACATCCACACACAAAAAAAGTTTTTTCCAGGGTACATAAGTACATAAGTAATGCCACACTGGGAAAAGACCAAGGGTCCATCGAGCCCAGCATCCTGCCCACGACAGCGGCCAATCCAGGCCAAGGGTGTAAAGCTGTTACATCAGTTTCTAATATAATACACAGGTCTTTATTAAAGTACAGTCAAAAGTATGTTATTTTATCATGGCTTTGCAATACTTTTCAGATTTAAATAGTATGACAATTGGTCTCAAGTTTTGCAAGTAGCAATTCAGACATATTTTAACGGTCAATTCATTTGTAATTGGCTGTCACGTAAGACAGTAATATCTGTGTCGTAAGCATGTTCTCTTAGTTGTTTATAAACAAGTGGTTGACAGTACTAATAAGGACTGAGCATTTCCTGTTCTTTAATGATCTGCTGGGAGAAGTTAAGGGGTCAGAACTTTCTAGACAGTCATTGTTAACTATCAGGAAATGCTCTCCTTGTTAGCCATTATTACTTGGCTAATGTAAGATGTGGTTGTTCCTTTCATTTTGAAATCAGTAATATATTAAATGAAAATGTTGGTACTGGATTTAATTTTGACAAAATACATTTCATTTAAACTAATGAAAAAAATGTTATAGAAATAATAAGTTGTAGTAATAACTTACCTTGGTTAACAATGAATCGTAACTTCTGTATAGTTGCCAAATTTCCACTCACCCGGTATATCCCATCAGCATCTAAACCTAAGAACAATAATAAAAGAATGTTTTGTGCTGTCTCATTTGAGATTTTGGAAAGCAAAACACCATCGTGCATACAAATTAGAAGGCTGTCAGTCAGACCAAAGGGAAACTATGGAGGCTTAGTTTTAGTCTTAATTTACAGTGTTGTTACACTTTCCTTCGACATTCACAAGAAAGCAGTGTATGGTACTGAGGGAGCAGTGAGGTACATCGGGAACAGCAGTGCTAGAGTATGACTATCACTTCTGTGGCAACCACTCTTGGCTTTAGACCAACACTAAGGGACAGTCTCAGAGGATACTTTCCTCTGATACTAGAACGTGAGGGATGGTTATATAAATAATGAAGGGAAAAGATCATGAATAAAATGTATAAAGAATATATGGGAGCTAGCATTTCTTTGTTTTTCCCCATTAAAATATTGTTCTTCCTCTGTTCATTAAAGTTATTGTTATTTGATAGTTTATACATGAATTCTCTCTTTTGTCAGGGAACCCATGGTCCTAGGCTATGGGCTAATAACAGCAGTTGAGCTAAGTTATGCTGTCGTTATGTTATTTCTGATTGGGTGAATAAGTGGAAGATGAGATGATTTAAGCGAGGGGCTTGAAGGTTTAAGGGATTGTGTTTATAGGCTGGGAAAGGTGGGGGTAGTTGTTGTTTGGTTTGTGGTAGAATTTTGGTGGGCAGGACAATTTCTGAGGGGAGGCTTGTGGTAGGTAGAAGGTCAATTTTTATGAGGAATGTTTTCTCTCCCATTCCTCCCTAGTGTGGTTTAGTTTTTTGGAGGTTGGGTTTGGGAATTTTGGGTGGCTGGTTGCAGCTTGGATGGTGGGATTTTGGGGTGATTAAGGTGCAGAAATGTCAGTGGGGGATTTTGATTGAACTAACATTTTGCTTATGTGTATCATCATCACAAGTATTTGAGGTTCTGCCTCACCGCAGACCTCTAGTGGGTGGGTGTGTGAATTATATTGACTTGTGGGTGATGAGGCTAGTTTGGAACCATTAGCTTCAGGAAAAACGGGGATATGTTTTGGGTTGAATGTTTGTTTTTTTAAAACAATGATTGTATACATGTTTCAACATTTGTTATTAAAGCTGTGGCCCAGTTAATTTTTCCACAATGGAAATTTACTTCTTGTGTTATTGTTTTACTAATGAGTGAGCACAACAGGGATGCAAGTGCTGATGCTATATCTTAATACAAAATTCAATAAAGAATCTTTTGAAAATATTGATACGTTTACAAGAAATAACCATATACATTATATTATCTCACTGACATTTCTGCATTGACATATAAATTACAGCAAATGATTACTTAATACATACCTGTAATACAACAAAACTTTTCTGCACAAGCCAAAGAACAATTTAAGGTCAAACTTTTCTACATGAGAAACCGTTCTTTGAGAAGTATGTTTTCAATTAAGCTTTTGACACCTAATTGTCCAAATTATTATCTAATGGCTGCTTGAGAACAGTGATACTGGAGCACTGGGACTTGCAATGCGCAATAGCAAAATCCTATTACTCAAATTCTAGTTCTCTATTATTCTCTCCTTTTTTTCTTGTATTACTATATACTATAGCTATAATTATCTATCTTTCTATTTATTTTATATTTGATTATTATTATTGTTTGGGATTTATTAACCGCATTTATGAACAGATTTACCCAAGGCAGTGTACAGCAAGTACATATAATTTACAATTTTGTTAACAGCACAACAATAGTAAAATGATGAAATATAAACATAAATACAATAAATTAAGTAAACTTGGAAATGGCAAATTTAAACCTAATAATAGGACTAACATGAAACAGCATCAAAAATATACACCTTTAACAGAAGAATCATATAACAGAAATATGATAAATGTCGCTACAATACAAACAATAACATAATAGACAGCATTGAAGAACATTCCCAAATAATATAGATGTAATACATTGTCAGCATAATATGTGAATATCTTTCATAGTTATAAACTTTAGGAAACTGACATCTCTGCAAGCTATTATAAATATATATATATATGTAAATAGGAGGAAAAACCTCAAGAAGCACCTTTCTTCATTTAATTTAGCGAGTGAAAGGGCTGGGGCTTCTTCATCATTGGAAAAAACCTCCTAAATTTCAAAAAGATAATTTCATCTTATTTCTAGAATTATGAATGTTTTGACAAATATCTCTTAAAAACTCGAGAAGGAACTTAACTTCTCTCGGGCTCCTCCACAGTTAGAACCATGGTTGACGTGAGCCTCCGTTTCGCCAGAGCTGCTTCAAAACCTTGCAGAGATGTCAGTTTCCTAAAGTTTATAATTATTAGATGTTTCTATGTTTTGGAAACTGCCCCTGATTTTCAATTTAGTTAATATCTTTCATAGCACATATTTTACAGGTGGACGTGCACATGGGTGGACTCTGGTTGGAGGGTGTGCAGAGAGACACTCTTTGGGAAATGCCTGCATATACCTGAATAAACAAGTAGGGTCAGATTCTATAAATCACACTCAAAAATGGGTGCCAGAAAAGATTGGTGCTAAGTGTAATTCTATAAAGGGTGCATACCCTCTATAGAATTGAACTTAGTACTGATTTCCATGCCCAAGCTTTAAGCACCAGACTTACAGCTGCTGAAACCAGATGCAAATGCTGGTGCCAAACTTGAGCGTGTTGAGCCAGTGTTATATGACTACATGTGCAACTTTTTGGAATGCCCCTGTCACACCCCATTTTGAGATATACAATATGGGAGTTATAGAACAGCGTGCAGCCAGATGCATGTACAAATTTTATTGGATACCAATTAACATCAATAACTACTTGTTAGCAACCAATAATTGATGGTTAAAATATTGTTAGTCAATTAATTTGCACACACATCTCAGGAGCATGTGCAAATCTGGCCACCATACATAGAACCCAGGGGGTTCTGTATAATGGAAAGTAGGTGTCTTTATAGAATAGATGCCTATCAGGTGCCCTCTGGGCAGCTATATATGTAGGTGAACTGTTATAAAATTACTCTCATAGTGTCAGGACGGTCTGCGGGTGGAGTATGGGAGAAGCCATCACTTATCCAGATAGCAGTGATTGTCAGTGCCACTTGTGGATAAATGTCTGCTTAATTTAAAACGGAAGAAAAGACTGACCTAAGCATATGCACACTGGCTAGCCAGGTACTGGTTGAATATCTGGATAGCTACAGTGCTGACTGCAAACTTCGGATATTCTGGGACAGCCATTACCCAAATAATATCGCTGAATGTCCACAATGTTTTCATCTGTGGCAGACAGTGTTTTTAAAAAATGCTGACTACTGTGGGCTCAGTATTACCTCTAAAGTGATTTAATACATATTAACTCCAAAAAATGAATAATGCACAATCAATTTGATGTTAAAATTTTCTAATGCATGTTTAACAAGTATAAAATGAACTGAAGAAAATCAATACAAATTAGAAGGTAAAGCCAAATTTTCTGAAAACAAACCAAAATGTATTTGCTGGTGAACACAGCACCTGAATGTAATGTACTTTCAGCTACAAATGAAAAAGATGTAAGCTAAATCCCAAATCCAAACTCCTTTAGAATAAGTGTACTTCTGTTGCAAGATTTAAAAATTCATATAATTTTAAAATCTGCTGAAATCACACCCAGAACATGCCCCTTCATGCATGCTGCGGCTACATACATGTAAGTAATGCTTTTCAAAAATTACTTACATGTCTTTGCCGATTTGCACATACAAATCAGCTTTTTGTATGTGTAAGTGGTGCCTCGCTTTACTACAATCCCCTCCTATATGTTTTAAACTAAGGAGACAAAAGCATTTGGAAAATAACCTGGTTAAAAATAAATGTATCTTTGCCAGGAACTTGAATGCTTAGCTTCAACCCCTTTTATATTAATATGTTCACAACATAAACCTTTAACAACTGGGCTCACATCAAAAGTGGCACCAGTGGTCAAGAGAATGAACAGCTGGTTAAGAGGAGCTGAAAAGCCCTGATGCAGTAGACGAAACATAGCTATGTCAGCAGCTATCCTCCTCCCATGTAATGTGTATACATACCAAGCAGTTGGCTTAACATCTTTAAAGATAAGCGAAATAAGCATTTTTTGGACAATATTTTCTACAGTAAATTTTTCTGTTATAAGATATTTTTATATGTGCAAGAACATTAAGAAAATGGACTGATGATGATTTTATGTGGAATTTGGTACTCCAGTGAAAAATTTATTTGGAAACCTATCCAATGGGGATTACATTACAATGTCAACACAATATGCAATAAAACATTTTAATAGACAGCATAGGGCTTAGGCAAAAATGGGACATATAGATAGACAAGATAGCGTAGAAGAGTAAGAACATAAGGGGACTAGTTTAGAGAAAGTTGCACATAAAGTCAGAAAGGTGCTGGGATAGCTTACCAATGAGCAGAATATCAAATAAATGTGACATTTGAAAAAATAAATGTAGGTACTTTGCATAAAATTGCCCTAGACTTAGCTTGCTAAAACACAAGTAAATATTGGTATTGTAGTCTTGTGTGGACATTGTCAGAGGCATTAAGTGAATCTGACCTAAAGAAAGAGCTATCTGCGCTAGAAACTAATGACTCATCATATCTCCATGTCTTATACTTTCTCTGTCTTTTTGAATTGGAAACTGTGGGTCCTTTTACTAAGCCGTGTAGGCGCTAACACATGCCCAATGCGCATCAATTCTGAGTTACCGCCCGGCTACTGCATGGCCTGGGCTGTAATTTCATTTTTTTACGTGCATCCAATATACGCGTCAGAAATATTTTTATTTTCTGGCGCGTGGGGGGTAATCAGCATTTGGATACGCATTGAAAATTACTCCTGGTTAATGTGTGAGACCTTACTGCTAAGTCAATGGCTGGCAGTAAGGTCTCAGACCCAAAATGGATATGCTCCAATTTTCATTTTGCTGTACTTCCATTCCTCCCCCCCCCCCCCCAAAATGCATTTTTTTACAGGTGCGCTGAAAAATAATCCTGCGCACGGCCAAAACATGCGCCTACACTACTGCAGGCCATTTTTCAGCGCACCTTAGTAAAAGGACCCTTGTCACTGCTCAAGTCCTCAGATATGAGTAATATAGACTTATCTTCTGAAGTCATTTATAGTAAAATGACCTGATGTCATTGCACTTCCACTGAAAGGTGTAATGGCTAAGAGACTGACCAGAACCTTTACTAGAAGGTACTTTGTGGTATGGATACTGCAACCATGAGCAGGATGTTGGCTCATGTAATCCAAAGTAGATAGAAATAATGCAGCGTTATCAAGCTGTGGCATCCCAAGTGAGTAAGATGGGGCTGCTAAACACCCTTTCCATTGTCAGCAAGAATACATTTGTCTCAACTGCACATAGAAGGCATAGGATTCACCTCCATGTTGTAAGTGGGAAACACTGTTGGAGTGTTGTTGCTTTGACCTCTGGTGATCTAGTGTCTATGACTCTATCTTGTTGGGCAGACTGGATGGACCGTACAGGTCTTTATCTGCCGTCATTTACTATGTCACTATGATTCCTGCTATTAGAGTGAGCAGTACTGATGTCATGCGAAGCCCACCTCTTCCAGCACTCTTATGTTGCACAGTGGGTCTTAGTTCCAGACATTTTTCCACTGTTATCTTGTCTGCTGACCAGGAGAGGCTGTTAATTGATCTACTGAAGCCATGTCATGCTCACCCACACCACAAGAGAGAGAATGTATTTGTGTCAGGCCCGTGGAGTACTTCACTGCCTTCTGTCTAGAATGCAAATGCCTTTCACTGGATGTCCACTCTCCTTTGCATCCATCATTCCTATCCAGACTGCTGTTGTCTTTCAATGCAGATGATAAATATTTTAGATACTAGGGTTGTGCAAAATCTGTGTTACCCTCAATATCATTGCTAAGCATTGGTAATGGAGCAGCAGCATATAACATGAATGTCTGAGGATATTTTGGGGGTGTGATGATCTGCAGTCCTGATCAGCTTGTGAAGTCTTTACCAAGGGGCCCTTTTACAAAGGCACGTTAGGCGCTATGCGCGTGCAGCGCACAGCAAAACGAGACTACCGCCAGGCTACTGCGCCACCCAGGCGGTAATTTCAGATTTGGTGTGCACCCATACCACCTGCATGATTTATTTATTTCCTCTTACGTGTGTCATTTCCAGTTGTAATCGGCACTTGGCGCGCACTGACCAGTCACTGCGTGTGTAATGTGTGAGCCCTTACTGTTAGATCAATGGGTGGCATTAAGGGCTCAGGCCAGTTTTGGGCGTGTGCTGATTTCAGTTTTACTGCAGGCCCTTTTTCTGTCTCATTAAAAAAAAAGCCCTTTTTTGCAGACGTGGTAAAAACTGGCCCAGCACACGCCCAATACACGCGCCTACACTACCACAGGCCACTTTTTACCATGGCTTAATAAAAGGACCCCCAGGTTTCCTGAGATCTTCTGCTGATTGTGTTACACTTGAAGAAAAGGCATCACCTTAGGAGTCAGTGGAATTTGTGCAGCTGTTTAACCAATCCCCTACCTTCCCGTTTTCCAGCATAACTCTGTGTTTTGACACATCATGGCAAAAATGCCCCTTTCCATAATAGAAGGCCTGCCTGTGTGTTAATCCCTTTCTGTTAGATTATATTGTCCTCAGCAAATTTCACTGACTTTTTTTTCTGGAAGTAACTGACAGATAATGTATAAGAATAATGACCTACTGCAAGGGCGTAGCCACGGGTGGGCCTGGACGGGCCCAGGCCCACCCACTTTACCTCCAGGCCCACCCAACATCCCTCGCATGTCGTGCACTGCCTTTTCTGGCCATCAAGAGCTTTACCTGCAACGAAAATGCTTGTCCTCCCCGCTGGCGCTGCCTCGGTCCCTGCACGCTACCCTGCCTCTGTCCCTGCCTGCATTCTTTTCTTAGATCGTTGCGTCGCCGGCAGTGCTGCCATTCACTCAGGCAGCTCCGCTCCCCTCTGCCGCATCCATCCGGCTCTTACTGACACACTTCCTGTTTATGTAGGGCCAGATGGACACGGCAGAAGGGAGCGGAGCTGCCTGAGTGAATGGCAGCGCTGCCGGCGACGCGACGATCGAAGAAAAGAATGCAGGCAGGGACAGAGGCAAGGTAGCATGCAGGGGCTGAGGCAGCGCCGGCGGGGAGGACAAGCATTTTCGTTGCAGGCGAGGTGGGACGCAGAGGTGGAGAGAGAGGCAGGGAAGGGCATGAAAGCTGCCTGACAGCAATTTCTCAAGGCTGCCACACTACAGCAGTGGCCAAGAGGAGAAACTAGTGGTTGGGCATCAGTGTCCTTGCCCTGGGCCTGCCCCGTGAGAGAGGGTGGGGTGGAGAGAGTGAGTGAGTGAGTGAGACGGTGGGGTGGAGAAATAATTGTTTGACATGGGGGAAGGAGAGATGCAGGAGGAAAAGAGAGGGAGAATTGTTTGATATGGCTATGGTGGGGAGAGGAAGGGAAAGGCTGCAGAGGAGTGGCAAAGGACGATAGAGGAAAAAAGTGTTGGACATGACAGTGGAGGGAAGGGAGTGAGAGATGAGAGAGGGAAATATTGAACATGGCTGGAGGGGAGAGAAAAAGATGTTAGACCAGGGGCTCAAGGCAGGGAGAGAGAGAGAGAGAGAGAGAGAGAGAAAGAAAGAAAGAAAGAAAGAAAGAAAGAAAGAAAGAAAGAAAGAAAGAAAGAAAGAAAGAAAGAAAGAAAGAAAGAAAGAAAGAAAGAGATAGTGGACAATATGGGAGAGATGTTGGACATAGAGGTGGAGCAAAGGGAAGGAGAGATGCTGCACAAAAGAGGGGGAAGAGGGAGATATTGGATCCAGGGGCAGAAGGGAGATATGCTGGACAATGGATAAGACAGAGAGATGCAGGACAATGGAGGGAGGGGTAGGAGGGAGGGGACAGGCATATGCTAGTGGGGGGAGGGGGTAAAAGGGAGATGTCAGGCTATGAGAATGAAGAGAGGATAAAGAGAGAGGGGAGATGGTAATGAAATGAATGAGAGGATAGTGATTACAGGTGGTAGAAATATGGTAATTGTGCGTAGATTGAAGATGGAAGGGAATGGAAGGCTGGGAAGGAATAAGTTTGGATATGGGTGAGCTAGTGGGTGAAAGGAGATGAAAATTTGATAGATATCTGTAAAGAAAAAGGAGGAAAAAGCTTAGAAAGAGGGTTAAATTTGAGTGGACAGAGGCAGAAAAGAACAAAATACAGAAAGGAAAGAGCTAAAATGGAAAGATCAATATTTCAGAAGCAGTTGTAGTGAGGAAATGGAATGAGAGGAAAGACAAATGGACAACAGTTGCTTGAAGAATTAGCAGAAGACGACGGGAAAGTGGGAAGGAGAAACTGAAACCAACATGATAGAAAAATAAAATGTCCAGACAACAAAAGGTAGAAAAATAATTTTATTTTGAATGTTTTAAATGGAATATGTTCAGTTTTATTGTGTTCAGTAGAAAAGGAAATGAATTTTTGTTTTTATTTCTCCAGTGTTGCACTAAATGTTGAGGTTCTCAGTTCAATTTTTGTCTACATATTTTTATTTCTAATTTGTAATCCCTTGTTCGGTATTTGGTGATGGTCTGTCAGTGTGAGACTGTAAGGACAGATGGGGAGATTAAAGAGGAGAGGGCTTCTTTATTTTCTGCCCTGGGCCCCAGCATGGCTAACAGCAGCCCTGACCCTTGCTGTAGCTGGTGGGGATCCCCAAGCCCTGCTAGCTGAGGACCTCCACTGAAGGTGGCCAGAAATCCCTTCTGCTGAGCTTGGCAGATGGGGGCAGCATCCTTGAGCCACTGACAACTAAGCATGCATGGGGTGCTGCTATCGGTGGCTCAAGGAGTTGTTGCTTCCGATCAAGCTTGGTAAAAGTAAATTCTGGCCATCTTTGGTGAAAGTTTTCAGGTGACAGAGCTTGGGGATCTTCATTAGCTAAAGTATTTATCTTTTGAGTTGGGAAATGCTAAGGGAGGGGGTTAGAGAGAAAATGTTGTGCCCGCCCACTTTGGGTTCAGGCCCACCCAAAATTGGCTGTCTGGCTACGCCACTGACCTACTGATACAAGACTTCTCTTATACCTCAGATAGAAACAAGGATATTCCCTTAGGTGACAAGGCATGTGCTGTTTATAACAAAATAGTTAGTGACATTTCCTAATTTTTCTGCAATACACTTTTCTTATATTCACCAAACTGTGAAATCAGCATGCTCTTTTTTGTTATAGACATTAAAGTATTGGTGTTTCAGGGTTTCATATTCCCAGCTGACTGGCACCAAGAGTGTAAGTGCAGTTACTTCTAAGGGAAGAGGGACACTAAATAGCAGCAGCAGTAACAGACACAGCTCAACAGGTCTCGATAGCAGTCTAAACTCCAAGAACCATTAGAATGTCATCTTCACATCTGTTCTAAATACAAATGTGATGGGCCTCACTAAGGGGGAAATTATCAGTGTGAGCACCCTTTAAGGCAGGTTATTTTACCACTAACTCGTGCTGTTTTAGCACAGGTCCCATTTCATGCAATGAGATCTAGTTACTAATAGCCCTGGTTAATAGTAAAATAAAATGTCTTGGGGGGGGGGGGGGGGGAATTTTCAATGTGGGCTACCATTCAGAAGGTTTATTTTATTATTAACCCCGTTATTAGTAATTAGGTCTTTTTCAAACTTGGTCTTTTCCAACTTCTTCAAAGTCACACTCTTGGAGACTTCAATTTAGGTCAGCTGGACTTGTTTCTGAGCCAGTTGGCCTTGCAGTTTCTGCTCTCTACTCTCCAGCACTGCCATTTCCTCTCGATACTCCTACACTTAGACATACTCTGTGCACATCTTGTCTTCCATTTCTAACAGCTGCTGGGTGAAGAACCCATTCAATTTTTGCCAGGCTGGCACACTCTAACTCTTTCTCTCTCTCACCCGCAGGCACCCTCCTCCCAGAGGTTCAACTCTTAAACTTTGATCGGGAGCATGGCATTCAGGTCCTCTAACACCTGTGCCCTTACTTGCTGTTCCTCCTGGCTCTGCAAGACTTCAGTTAACTGCCTCTACAGCTCAATATGCTGCCACCATGGCACTGTTGCTGCCAATTCTCACTGTATCTGATTCATTTCAGCCTCTGCAGCCTCCGCTTTGGCCTGACAGCCCACAATCTGGACTGTCAACCAGTTCATTTGGCCCTCTTTCTGCTGCTGCACAAGCTTCCCCTCCATAGCTGTCAGCTGCTTAACTTCCTTGGCTACCTCCTCAGTTAGTACTTTCTTCATTTCTTTAAATTGGTCAGCTTGGAGACTATTCTCCAACTGTCCTTGCAGTTCCTGTAACCTGAAGGTTGCTTTTTCCTTTGTTCTTAAGCTACGGGATTTCTCCTCCACCAGCATATGGTACTCTTCTTTAAGCTGGGCTTCCTTGCAGTGCAATGTTTCCACCTGAAGTTCCAGCCACCTGCACTGCTCACGTAAGTGGCTAACTTCAACCAAGGCATTCTCCCATTGCTCCTCTACAACCTAGGAACGCCATTTATACAATAGTGCTCAGCACTAATATTTTTCGGTGTCCAAATCTGGGTGCCGTTTACTATTCTAGTTGGTAGATCCCCAGCACAGATTCCCCCCCCCCATTATATCTCCCTATTCGGACCCTCCAAAGAGCTGACTTCTGACCCAGTCCAGTCTCTCAAAGGCCCCTTAAACCTGTCCACAAAAAAGTAACCCTTATACACCCTGCCCCCTTTGCATCCCAACCCCCCAGGACATACATGGGTGTCTCCTTGGTAGTATAGTGGTCTGAGATGTGAGTGATCTCCCTCTGCTCCCATTTTGGTGTTGCCCTGGGTTCAAAATGGCAATGATGACCCCTAGTGGCATTCTCATTATACCACTGCTAGGGGTCCTTCCATATATGATAGGAAATACATGTACAACTTTTTGCCCCCCCTCCCCCAAACAATGTTCAAAATATGCACCCTTGAAATCTCTGTGTTTCAGCCATCTATACTTGTAAATATAAGCTTTATGAAATCTCTGTTTATATATTTAAGCTATCTACATATGTAAATGCTACTATTTACACATGCAAATAATGGAAAAATGACCTCTCTAATATCACATGCAAATAATGGAAAAATGACCTCTCTAATATCCTAAATGAAGGGAATGATGGTAACCTGTATGGAGCAGCAGTTACAACCCTGGCCCTAATCCTAAAATTATTGGGTAGAATAGATGAACCATTTTTGTCTTTACCTGCCATTTTCTAATAAGTCATTACATTAAATTATCTGTGTGAAATTAACATGACGGGACTATAGTCCACAATACAAACAGAAGTCATTGCATTTCACAAGACAATCTGGAACCTGCAGCTAAAGTATGTTATGAATTTATTTGGGTTCACTTTGTGCTTGAACAATATACAGTCTGACAAAAAGAAGCAAAGTAGAATACATTATAACAATCACAGTCAACTTTCCACTCCAAGAACTTTGAAATTTTAGCCAAACCAAACCAAAGTAAATTGGTGGATTTGAACATCCTTTTCATAACCACAGTATCATAGATGGGTAGCAACCGTACTATTTTGGAAACACAATTAGACCAAGTATAATTTAGAATGAGATATATCTTTAAGGTTCGTGGGCTCTGATTCTGTGAACATTTTTCAAGGAAAACAACTTTAAAGAGCACCTTTGTCAAGGAAGATAATGGCATATACAAAAACACGGATTTCTGTCTACAACAGAGACAGCAGCCTTTAAATTCCTATATTTATATTAAGTTTAAATGCCTGGCAGACACATCATAAACAACCACCCCAAAACTAAAGTGATTGTAGGTTTCTCCTGGTGGTTTCTGTCCACTGGTAACAAAGGCTGGAATGGCTAAAAAGTAAATGGTAAAATTAAAAAAAAAATCATGCCAATATTCAAAGAGACCCTAAAATGACTCACTGGGTTAGAAACTGGTTAAGTGGTAGGTAACAAAGGGTGAATGGAAATGGTGTGATTCTGAGGAAAAGGGCATTACCTGAGGGTATGTTGAAGGGATCAGTCCGCAGTCCAGTTCTTTTTAACAGTTTTGCAAGCAATATATTGCAGAAGGGTTTTTTTTTTTTTTTTGGGGGGGGGGGATGTTTCACCTCTTTGTGAATTATGACAAAATCTACAATAGGTAGACGCTCTGCAATACATGGTTAACACGAAGAGGGTTCTAGTGAAATTTGAAGAGTGGTCTAGAATTTCACAGCTAAGATTTAATGCTAAAAAAAAATGATGTCATGCATTTGGGCTGTAGAAACCAAAGGAAGTGGTGGAGTATAGGAAGTGAAGTGCTTCTGTGAAAGAAAAGTGAGTCCTGTGGATGATTGTATCTGGTGATCCTTAGGTGGCCAAACATGTACAGAAGGTGACAGCAAAGCCAAAAAGGATGCTTGGGTGCATGTAGAGAGATATGGCCAGCAGGGAATAGGAGTCGATAGTGCCTGTTAATAACTCTCTGAAAATACCAGTGGTTTTCATCATAATGCATTTGGGAACAGAACAAAACAGTAACTAAACTGGTGCTAAGAATGAGCATTTAGGTTTGGGAAGTTTTTATTGTATGACCAATGATTGAGAACTGACCCACTTGGAGAAAAGCAAGTGACTTTTTCTCCCTTGTCTATGAATTAAATCAGGTTTTCACACTGGATGCATCAAAGATTATTGTAAGTGGATAGACCTAAAAGCAGTGGTGTGCTGGAGCAGGCTCTCACAGGCTCTCGAGAGCCGTTTGTTAAGTTTTTAAGAATTTTGGGAGCCGGTTCTCCATGGCTACTTTAACAAATGGATCCCAAAATGTGGGCTTGGGCCCCTCCTGAATTCTCTTTTACTTTGCTGGTGAGAGAGAGCCCCCTGTTAACAATTTACCAGCACACCCCTGCCTAAAAGTCTCAATTTGTATATTTTTGAAGAAAGATGGGAGAGGGGAGAAATGATAAAGACATTTAAATACCTCTGTGGCAGAAATGTAAAGGAAACTCTGGAACAAGGGGTCCTTATTCCATACTCTTCATCATGCGTGTTATGCTCATCTCAGCAGATTCTACTGGCAGTTCCATCATTTTGCCACATATGTTATGACTTGATCCATAACTCCATCTTCAGTGTAGTAGGCCTTTCTCTTTGGAATGTCTTATCACAATTTTTAAGGGCAGAGCCATCATATCATGTTTTTAGAAAAGGTCTTAAAACATTCCTTTTTAAGGATATATTTGGACTTTATTGACAAGTACAATAGCAAGAGAAGAGTGACAGAACCAGCCAAAGACCTGGTACATATGGAATGACTAATGTTTTACCTTTACTATGTTATAATGGAGAATTTTCAGTCCCTCTTTCTATATCTTTGTCTCACTCTATCTAATTGATTATTGCAAACTGCTATGCCAATTTTCTCTATATAGTGGTATATCAAATGAGAATAAACTATACTGTAACTGAAAGGGATAGTAACATAGTAACATAATAACATAGTAGATGACGGCAGAAAAAGACCTGCATGGTCCATCCAGTCTGCCCAACAAGATAAACTCATATGTGCTACTTTTTGTGTATACCTTACCTTGATTTGTAGCTGTCATTTTCAGGGCACAGACCGTATAAGTCTGCCTCGCCTCCCACCACTGGCTCTTCCACCCAATCTCGGCTAAGCTTCTGAGGATCCATTCCCTCGGAACAGGATTCCTTTATGTTTATCCCATGCATGTTTGAATTACATTACCGTTTTCCTCTCCACCACCTCCCGTGGGAGAGCATTCCAAGCATCCACCACTCTCTCTGTGAAAAAATACTTCCCGACATTTTTCTTGAGTCTGCCCCCCTTCAATCTCATATCATGTCCTCTAGTTCTACCGCCTTCCCATCTCCAGAAAAGGTTCGTTTGCAGATTAATACCTTTCGGATATTTGAACGTCTGTATCATATCACCCCTGTTTCTCCTTTCCTCCAGGGTAAACATGTTCAGGTCCAAGTCTCTTCTCATACGTCTTGTAATGCAAATCCCATACCATTCTTGTAGCTCTTCTTTGCACCGTTTCAATTCTTTTGACACCCTTAGCAAGATACGGCCTCCAGAACTGAACACAATACTCCAGGTGGGGCCTCACCAACGACTTATACAGGGGCATTAAAACCTCTTTTCTTCTGCTGGTCACTCCCCTCTCTAAACAGCCTAGCAACCTTCTACTTATGGCCACTGCCTTGTCACACTGTTTCGTCGCCTTCAGGTCCTCAGATACTATCACCCCATGATCCCTCTCCCCGTCGGTACCTATCAGACTCTCACCGCCTAACACATACGTCTCCCGTGGATTTCTACTCTCTAAGTGCATCACTTTGCATTTCTTCGCATTGAATTTTAATTGCCAAACCTTAGACCATTCTTTTAGCTTCCGCAGATCCTTTTTCATGTTTTCCACTCCCTCCTGGGTGTCCACTCTGTTACAAATCTTCCGCAAAAAGGCAATCTTTACCTTCTAACTCTTCAGCAATGTCACTCACAAGTAATCTATAGAAATATTTCTTTTATGGAAAGGGTAGTGGACATGTGGAGGCAGCAGTGGTAGAGACGAGGACTGTATCTGAATTCAAGAAAGCATAGGACAAGCACAGATGATCTCTGAGGGAGAGGAAAGGATTGTACAGCTTATTATATCGATGGGCAGACTGGATAGACTGTATGGTCTTTATTTGCTATCATGTTCTATATTTCTATGCAAACTTAATTATTATTCTAAAATAATGAAATTAGTAAAATGTGTCCAGCTCTGCAATTCCTAGGTTAAGCTAGGAAGTGCTGATATGACATATGGAAGGGAATGACCTAATTATTCTTCACAGTACAACAGTAAAGAAAAACAGACTAAAGATATACATTTACCAATGCAATGTGCCCTAGCACCATGTCTTCAACCTTATCTAAAGTTGTTCTAAGTTACAGGCAGAAAGATGTTTAATAAGGAGCAAGAAAGAGGATACTCTTCAAATATATTTGTGTTATCACAGTGTGCAAAGTAAATAAAATATAATGAAATCTGTTTAAGGAAGTGGATATATTTCATATTATAGCTGATAAATCTTCTTAAATCCATTTTAGAATACTGGTCATTCTATGCCAGCTGACTATTTAAAATGATGAGAAGTGTACATCTCTTACTTTTCACTATGGGGTCCTTTTACCAAGCCGTGGTAAAAAGTGGCCCGCAGTAGTGTAGCTGCGGGTATTGGGTGTGCGCTGGACCAGTTTTTACTGCATCTGCAAAAAAGGACTTTTTTCTTAATGGGACAGGAAAAGGGCCTGTAGTAAAATTGAAATCAACATGCGCCCCAAACTGGTCTGAGTCCTTAATGCCACCTTTTTTTTTAATTTAGATTTTGCTCACACCTTTTTCAGTAGTAGCTCAAGATGAGTTACATTCAGGTATGCTGGATATTTCTCTGTCCAAGGAGGACTCACAATTTAAGTTTGTACCTGAGGCAATGGAGGGGTAAGTGAGTTGCCCAAGATTACAAGGAGCAGCAGTGGAATTTGAACCAGCCACCTCTGGATTGCAAGACCAGTGCTCTAACCACTAGGCCACTCCTCCACCTATTGAGCTAGCAGTAAGAGCTCATGCACTACACATGTGGTGACTGGTCAGTGTGCGCCAAGTGCCAATTACTGCCAGAAACAATGTGTGTGGCAGGAAATAAATAAATCATCCAGGCAGTATGGGCGTGCGCCAAATCTGAAATTACCGCCAGGGGGGCATAGTACCCTGGCGGTAGTCTCATTTTGGCACATACTGCACACCTAATACCTAACACACCTTTGTAAAACGGCCCCAATATGATTTGAAAGTGCTGATGTTATGAGAGTAAACCAACTTTTATATATTGGATGGGACATGATTGTGATTGTGCTACACAGTTAAGCAGATAAACAGATGTAACCAAACTGACAGTGACTATCAGTAACTGTAACACAAAAGTTTGAGTGATTACGGAACAATTTCCAACAGACGAACCTGGAAATGGCAGTCTGTGTAACATACTGTTAAAGTTATTGATATTTAACTAGAGCCCTATGATTGCAATAAACCTTTTTACTCTAGCCATAGGGATGCTCTCAAATTATCTGATTTTGATAGTCAATCACAGTCTTTTCATAGGAACAAAGGCTATGCCAGCAACAAGAACTTGAAGGCCTGACTAGTCTGCTAAATTTACTTCCGATTTACGATTTATTTTAAATTTGTTATATCGCAAAACATAAGATATATCAAAGTGGTTTACAATAATAATAAAAACACCAAGAAAATAAAGAAAAGGTCTCCAATAACATAAAGGAAAGATACACACACTCAAGGTCACACATATCTATATAAAAAAAAATCTCTTCCCAAATCTTCTCAAAAACCTCTCGGAAGACATGTTTTCCATATCAAGGAGCCAGGGATTTAAATATAACAATAGTTCTAGCCCAAAAGCTAGGGTAAAATAGTGAGTTTTTATCAAAGTCTTGAATTTATTTAGTGAAATTCCTACCCTTATATCAACAGGTAATTGATTCTATAAGAAAGGGTTAACCAGAAGAATGCCTTCTCTCTAGTAGAGTCCCATCACACCTTAGAAATAGGAGGCAGTGTCAGTCTATGCACCATAGTTGATCTAAGAGCCCTCCCTAGAAGTAGTACCATATATGCCAAATAGGATGAGGTTTCAGTATATAATGCTTTATAAGCAAGAGTCAACAATATAAATTGTGATCTGCATTGAACTGATAATCTAATAATAGTGTAAATATAATGGAGTTACTCGATCAAACTTATGCGCTTTATCAAGCATATATATAGCTGCATTCTGTAATGTTCATAAGCACTTAAGATAGGGTACTGATAGACCTGCATACACTATGTTAGTCTAGTATAGATATTACAGAAGTGTGTACAGAAGAGTATGTAATGCCGTTCTGTAATCCCATTGTAATGGGGATTACTAAAGACCAAAGAGAGATCCCCAGAATTACTGAGGGGAGGGTTCTGAAGTTCTGGGTGGTGAAGGATCCAGCTCCAGGGGGTGGGTTCCTGGGTAAGTTTCAGAAGTAAATGTTTCTGGTTGTTAAATGTATTTATTTTCTGCATTTGGGGTGGAGGAGTGGCTAGTGGTTAGGGTGGTGAACTTTGGTCCTGGGGAACTGAGGAACTGAGTTCAATTCCCACTTTAGGCACAGGCAGCTCCTTATGACTCTGGGCAAGTCACTTAACCCTCCATTGCCCCAGGTACAAATAAGTACCTGTATACAATATGTAAGCCGCATTGAGCCTGCCATGAGTGGGAAAGCGCGGGGTACAAATGTAACAAAAAAAATGTATTTATTTTCTGCATTTGTACCCCACATTTTCCAACCCAATGACACCATGGAAGGAGTTAATAAATGCTGTTGGGGCTTGTACAAGGTCTTGGGTTGCCTGTACCCTTGCTGGGACCCTTGGAAGAGAGGGGGAGTCCTGGATGGGTTCAAGAATCTAAGGCTGACCGAAGAAGTGGTTTCTGCAAATCCCAGCATTACCCATGCTCCAGATAAGAAATAGGGGATCCCTGCCTAAGAGCAGGAACAGAGAAGAGCTGTTTGGAGTCAAAGGTGGTAGATCTGAGAGGTACTCCTTTGGAGGGGAGTGTGGACAGACAGAGGTCTGATCCACAGGAAGAACTGTTTGCTGTACAAGTGACTTGAGGAGACGGCTAATATGAGCATAGCGACATTGGCAGAATCTAAGTCGTGCAGCAGAATTTTGAATAGATTGGAGAGGAGCAAGATGGCTTAGTGGGAGACCTGTGAGAAGCAAGTTGCAATAGTCTAAGCGAGAGGTGATAAGAGTGTGGATAAGGGTTCTGGTAGTGAGCTCAGAAACTGATAACATAATACTGAATTAACCTAAGAAAGGGACTACAAAAAATATTAGACAAAATTGGTGATAATGCAGAGCCCTATGTAACCCCCGACTTAAGTGTGTATGATACTGGTTTATCTGAACCTGTTGAAACTTCAGAAGTTTGTTGAGGTAAAAATGAAGAAAAAACAATCCAGTACTTCCTTCCATCTTTCCCATTACTTATTTATAACTTAGGATCCTCTGTTCTTATTCCATGCCTTCTGAAATTCTGTTCCTGTTTTTGACTTCACTACTAATTCCAGGACACTATTCTGGGCATTTATCACCCTTTCTATGAAAAAGTACTATTATCTCTGAGTTTTGGGTGTCATGTGGCCTGTTCTAGAATTTCATTTCCACCGCTAAAATGTTTCCTTTTTTTGTCTGTTTTTATACCTTTGAGGTATTTTGAATATCAGTACATTTTCTATAAGAAAGAAAAAGTGCAACATACCCTTAAAATAAAACCACTTTGATTAGGTCACTAGAATTGCAGAAACATGGCAGATATTCTATTTCTGAAATTTAAATTTAGTCATTTTTATTATCTTGTTGGTGCAGCTAAACAAAGTTATTTTCCATTAGTTTTCTTTTTTTATATTTTAAACATTTGCTGAGATGGTTGGGATGCAGGAATGTGGGAAAAAATTTCCAAATCCATATCCATCCCCCCCTCCATTTACATACTGAACTGTAATTTTTGGCTTGCCTTAAAACACAGTCATCAATCTCTCTGTAAAATGATCTTTCTTAAGCAGTGCTTTCACTTATCATGGGATCAGAAACAAAGCTCATCTAGTCTTTCAACAAAATGCTTATAAATGATTTTAAAGGGAAAAAAAGTGAGAGCAGAATATTATTTTAATAACAATAAGTTTCCACATTGTTGTCTTCTCTGCCATCCACATGCCATGTTTTAATATTCTTCTCCTTTACTGTTCAGGAAAATGCAGGTGATTTTGATCAATGTAATAGGGAGAAGATGAAAAATAACTTTGAGACAGTTTGCAGACTTAGAGGTTAATTTTATAAGGAAGTGCCTACATAAAGCCTTGAAATTAGACATCTAATTGGGATATAATGAAAAGTGGGCACTAGTGTATATGACATAACTTGGGCCTACATTACAGGCCCAGACATTGACATTAGCCCTACAGCTGGTGTTACTGCCCGCTGTTAGATTTCTGATGAAAGCACATAAATAAAAGGTGCCTTTGAGGGGTCTGAATCTGGTTTGGGATGTTTTGTTAGACATATCGATCAAATTTACAAGCTTTACCATGTGTATCTATATCTATCTATCTATCTATCTATCTATCTATCTATCTATCTATCTATCTATCTATATTCTGTAATATTCATAAGTGCTTTAGATCGGGTACTGATAGACTCACACGTTAGTCTATCTTAGAAATTACAGAAGCGTAAAAAGGTATATAATGCTGTTCTGTAATCCCATTGTAAAGGGGATTAATAAAAACCAAAGAGAGTTCCCCAGAGTTACTGGTTCTGAGGTTCTGGGTGGTGAATGATCAAAAAATTAAGTGGCGAGCATGGTCATTTTTGAACCTGAAAAAATGCTTCTCCTATTGTTTTGAAAATGGATACTTCCTAGACATTTTGTCCTCAGTGCATTTTTTTTGTAACCATTAAAAAAAAAAAGTGTCCAAGGGAAAAACACACAAAAACAAGCCATTGGGACATATAGAGGGGCATAATCGAAAGGGGCGCCCAGGTTTTCTTGAGGACATCCTCGCAGGATGTCCCATCGAAGGGACGGGGAAACCTGTGTTATCGAAACAAGATGGGCATCCATCTTTCGTTTCGATAATATGTTCGGGGATGCCCAAATTGCGAAATTTAAGTTGACCTTAGAGATGGTCGTCCTTAGAGATGGTCGTCCCCGATTTTCGGCGATAATGAAAACCGAGGACGCCCATCTCAGAAACGACCAAATCCAAGCCATTTGGTCATGGGAGGAGCCAGCATTCGTAGTGCACTGGTCCCCCTGACATGCCAAGACATCAACCGGACACCCTAGGGGGCACTGCAGTGGACTTCACAAATTGCTCCCAGGTGCATAGCTTCCTTACCTTGTGTGCTGAGCCCCCCAAAACCCACTCCCCACAACTGTACACCACTACCATAGCCCTAAGGGGTGAAGGGGGCATCTAAATGTGAGTACAGTGGGTTTCTGGTGGGTTTTGAAGGGCTCACATTTACCACCACAAGTGTAACAGGTGGGGGGGATGGGCATGGGTCCGCCTGCCTGAAGTGCACTGCACCCACTAATACTGCTCCAGGGACCTGCATACTGCTTTCTTGGAGCTGGGTATGATATTTGAGGCTGGCATAGAGGCTGGAAAAATATTTTTAAAATATTTTTTGAGGGTGGGGAGGGGGTTAGTGACCACTGGGGGAGTAAGGAGAGGTAATTCCCGATTCCCTCCAGTGGTCATCTGGTCATTTAGGGCACATTTTTGTGGCTTGGTTGTAAGAAAAAAAGGACCAGGTAAAGTTGTCCAAGTGTTCGTCAGGGACACCCTTCTTTTTTCCATTATCGCTCGAGGACGCCCATGTGTTAGGCATGCCCCAGCCCCCCCTTTGCTACGCTTCCGACACGCCCCCGTGAACTTTGGTCATCCCCGCGACGGAAAGCAGTTGAGGATGCCCAAAATCGGCTTTTGATTATGCCAATTTGGGCGACCCTGTTAGAAGGACGCCCATCTTGCGATTTGTGTCGAAAGATGGGCATCCTTCTCTTTCGAAAATAAGCCTGATGAGGGGGCCAGAATTCTTAGCAGACTGGCCACACAAACATCCCATCAGAACAGTGGAACACTCTAGGGGGTGCTGCAGTGGACTTCTCATAAAATATCCAGGTACATATCTCACTATTACCTCCTTATTGTATGGGGAGCCCTCCAAAACCCACCAAAAACCTACTGTACCCAACTGTACACCACTATAATAGCCCTTATGCCTGCAGGGGTCACCTATATGTGGGTACAGTAGGTTTTTGGTGGCCGGAACCGTATTATCGAAACAAAAGATGGCCGGTCATGTTTTTCGAAAATACGGGTTTTGCCAGCTGTTTGTGGCACCGGCAAAATACATCGCCGGCACCGTTCGATTATTCCCCTCCACGAAACTTTGTAAGTCTAAGTGCTTTGAAAATGTGCCTCATCAAGTGGCTCAACTTTATCCATATGTTTTTCACCCCTTCAAAGAACTATAATAGATTGATGAGGCAAGATTTTGTTTCACTAAATCCATGTTGACTTTGCTTCATTAATCCATACATTTGAATATGCTCTGTTATTTTATTCTTTGTCTCTACCATTTTGCCCAGCACCGACATCAGGCTCACTGGTCTATAATTTCACGGATCACCTCTGGAACCTTGTTTTATAAATTGGCATTACATTGGCCACCCTCCAATCTTCCGGTACCATGCTTGATTTTTAAAGATACGTTACATATTACTAACAGTAGTTCTACAAGTTCATTTTTCAATAGTATCAGTACAAATACTCTCCAGACCAAAACTTCCTCATATCAGACATCCACTGGTCTGCTTCACCTTGGTCTGACCATCACAAAGCAACCCTATCTTTATACTGGCATAAAAAGGACCAGATTATAACACGTGAACTCTTAACAATTAACACCAGAGGACAGATAGACAAAGAAACCTTTTGGCACCAAATCTATAATAACGACTGGTCAACACATCCCAATTCAAATCATTTCCTCACAGAATGGAATAACAGGTGCAAACTCATTCTGGATGAAATAGCCCCTTTACACTCCAAAACATTACATAGAAGCAAACCTTCTCCATGGTTTAATGACATATTAAAAAACCTCGTCACAAACCAGAAAACTTGAAAACATTTGAAGTAAATCTAAAAATAACCTCACCTTCAATACATGGAAACAGTCACAAAAAAGCTACAAAAAGGCCATCAAACAAGCCAAAAGATCCTATTACACAAGGAAGATTACAACCACTGGAACAAACGTAAGAAAACAATATCAATTTATACAAAATCTAACACCGATCCAATCACAACATCATCTACAAATTGTCCATCTGCCGACCAACTTGCTAAATACTTTAATGACAAAATCATCAACCTATGCAACACAATCCCCCAAGACGATGCTTGTATTGATAGCTTTCTTGACGACCTGGAGCCAGTCATGGACGGAATTCCGGCTGACCGCTCCTGGACAAACTTCACTCCTCTTACCAATGAAGACATTTCCACAACATTATCCAAATTATCTAAGTCCCACTGCCATCTTGATCCATGCCCTAACTACCTAATGAAAAATGCACCAGCATGCTTCATTACAGACCTCACCACTCACTTAAACTTCCTCTTTCAACAAGGATCCTTCCCCACCGAACATGGATATACTATTTACACCAATTCCAAAAAACATCAAGAAACCAGCAGATGACATCACTAATTACTGCCCTATGGCCTCTATCCCTCTACTAACTAAACTGATGGAAAACAGAGTAACCTCCCAACTTAACGAATTTATACAAAAATTCTCCATCCTACATGAGTCACAATCAGGCTTTTGATCTGGCCACAGCACAGAAACGGTACTACTCACCTTAATATCCAAATTCAAACATGAAATATCATTTGGAAACAACATCCTCCTTCTGCAATTCGACTCATCTAGCGCATTTGACATGGTAGATCATGACATTCTTACAAAATTACTGGATAAACTAGGGATTGGTGGAAACATCATTAAATGGATAAAAGGTTTCATCACCACAAGATCCTATCGAGTTAAATCAACCTCATCTCCTTGGTCATCAAAATGTGGAGTACCCCAAGGATCGCCTTTATCACCAATCCTCTTTAACCTTATGATGATCCTTCTGGCCAAATCCCTGTTTAAATCTGGCCTTAATCCCTTCATTTATGCAGATGACATCACTATATTCATCCCCTTCAAATCCAACTTATCAGAAATCTCTGATAAAATAATCAATGGAATGAACATCTTTTTTTTTTAATTCTTTATTTATAATTTTCATATTTACATCTCTTGACATAAATCAGGAAATATCAGTAATGCTCAAATAACAACAACTTTAGTTACTTATTACCTATATAGGTTCTAAGTCAAGATTAACAAATTAATGGAATGAACATCTTAACCTCCTGGGCCAATGCTTTTAAGATGAAATTGAATAAGGAGAAAACTCAATGTCTAATCCTCTCATCCCATTACTCTACACTCATTCCAACTACACTTAACACCCCAGACGTCAATATTTCCATATCCGACAACCTAAAAATTTTAGGAGTAATATTAGACAGCCATCTAACTATGGAAAATCACGCAAAAGCTACGACAAAGAAAATGTTCAATATGATGTGGATGTTGACACGACTGAAACCTTATCTTCCTCTAAAAACCTTCCGCAACTTGGTTCAATCAACTGTACTTACCCACGTTGACTACTGCAATAGTATTTTCATTGGATCCAAGATCCAAGTCCTGAAAAATTTTCAAACTGCCCAGAACACAGCAGCCAGACTTATGTCTGGTAAGTCGCGATTTGAAAGAGCATCACCTCTCCGTGAAAAACTCCATTGGATCCCTATTACTGAAGAAATATATTTCAAAGTCCATACCCTGATTCACAAGATTGTTTATGGAGAATCCCCAGGTTACATGCACAATCTAATTGACCTTCCAGCCAGAAATGGTTCAAAATCTTCTCGAACTTATCTCAACTTACATCTCCCCAATTGCAAAGGACTTAAGTATAAAACATATTACGCATCCAACTTCTCCGTCATAGGCAGCCAACTCTGGAATGCATTACCAAGATCCATTCGAATAGTCAAAGACCATCTACCTTTCAGGAAGCTGCTAAAAACCTACCTCTTCAAGCAAGCCTACACTAATGATCTGACTTAAACTATAAGTCCATCTACGCTACCATGATCAGCCTATGATGACAGAATCTGGAATGTGCTTCCCTATTAAATCCCTCTACTACATTCCTCTTCCTACCCCCTCCTATACACTCGCCCATACTAATCAACACGTTAATCCCAATACACACGATCCTCCCACTCCCTACCTCTTCTATCCTCCTTCCTTACCCATCTTACCTATCCACATCTTACGAACACAGCTTTATTTTCTATATTACAACTGTATCCATTCTATATTACTTTGTTAACCTGATATACTATGTAAGCCACAATGAACCTGCTAATGAGTGGGAAAGCACGGGGTACAAGTGTTACAAATAAATAAATAAATCTAAGAGCTATTTCGCACATATCTATTTCACAAGTTAGGAGGACTGTTCTAACATTACTTTCAAAATACCCTTTTCATGTATATTCTCCTTGGCAGCACTGTGTGAGAGACCTAGGATAAATTCCAATCCAGTGGGTTTATCATATTGAGCTTTGAAACTTTTTCAAAGAAATGGGGCCATTTTGGCAAAATCTTCAGACAATCTGCAGAGATCTACTTTGGATTTCTGTGGATTGTCAGATTCCTTTGATACGCTGTGAATTTTCTGTGGACATTCTCCAATTTGCACAGTTTAAAATTGACAGTATTTTCTTGTAGTTATTTTTAAAAGTGTGAATTTGGCTTGCTTATGTCAACTTCATTTATATTTGAACTGAATTTCTTTGCATATCCCTATTTCTAATGTTTAATGCAGTATGATTTTAACACCTTTTTCAGGGGAGATATAGAGAATGACATTTTCATGTTTTTGTAACTGTATTGCTGAGTGTGTAATTACACAGGGGTCCTTTAAGCAACCTATGGTAAAAGGGGCCCTGCAATAGCGCCGGGGGCTGTTTTTGCTGCATGCTGAAATCCTTTTTGCCGCAGCGGGTAAAAAGGCAGAAAAAAGAAATGGGCAAGATTTCACTTACCGTGTGGTCATGCTAGGGGGGAGCACTTACCACCACCCATTGAGGTGACAGTAAGGGCTCCTGCACTAATCCAGCAGGGGGTGGAACTACTGCTGGTGCCCGCGTTGGGCCGGCAGTGCTCTGTAAAAGTGCCTTATAGTAACTTGTAATGCATTTATGCGTACATGGGGCAATTCTAAAACTGGGTGCCTCCATTACAGCTCCCCAAGGCTGAATGATAGGAACCAATGTGCCACTATAGAAAACTAGCATAACCTGGTATGTGTGTGCCCAAAATGTACTGTAGATGCTTGCACCAGCCATAGAGCTGATATAAATGTGTATGCTCAAATGTGGCAGGGGCACACATAACTTACTCCCATCCATGCTCCTCCCCTTAGCATTTACACGCTAAGCAAGTTGAATGTGCCATTGACAGAATAGTGCAGATGGCTCACCTAGCACTTACGTACCCAAGTGTACACTTACCTGCCCATGTGCTAGGATTCTATAAATTTAAGCACACAAATGGGGCTAGACTCAGTAAATAGCACTCAAACATCGGTGATGAAAAAAATCAGTGCTCAACAGTAGTCTTCAAAGACGAGCGTCCATTCTAGAATAGCATTGAGTACCAATTTTGGCACCCAAAGTTAAACACCAAAACTTACACCTGCTGAAACCAGGTGTCATTACCAGTGTCCAATTTGGCACACATCTCCAGTATTTTATAACACTGTGTGTAAATTTTTGGAATGCCCCTGATCCGCTTATACCTCCCATGGCCACACCTCCTCTTCAGTTGCACGCCATGGGATTTCAGTGCACATTGTTCTAGAATATCATGTAGCAAAATGTGCACACATCCAAATTGGTGCCAATTAGTGCCTAAATATTAACACTAATTGGCTTGTGAGCCAGTTTAGCTGGGTGCACATCTTGGATCGACGTACAATTCCGGGTACCCAATTTTGGGTGACATATAGAACCCGGGGCATGGTGTTTCAATTTAAGTGCCAAATTATAGAAGGTGTATGTATCATGTTTGTACATTCTGATAATATTCGAATCCTTTGTAGATTGTACTGCCTATGAGATTAATTTACTATCCCTCAAACTTTCTAAAATAACTACCTAGCTACATGAACACCATATTGTTTTGAACCTCAGTAAATCTAAATGAAATCTTTTTTTCTGAAAAAGGAAATAAACCTTTACCAACTCCACTTCTTCTTACTAATATCCCAGTACCACAAACAGACATTGTTCGCATCTTAGGAGTCCTACTAGACTCATCTCTGTCCTTTAAACCATAGCTCTCGAAAGTAGTCCATAGCTGTTTTTTCAAACTTTGGATAATGCGTTCAGTTCAGTCTTTAATCTTTTCTTCTGCACTTAGCATCTTGGTTCATTCGCTTGTTATTTCACAGTTAGACTAATGCAACTTGCTGTTTCAAGGCCTTAGAGTCAAAGAACTTCAACGTGTGCAACTTATACAAAATACCACTATTTGCCTAATCTATAATGTTAGGAAATATGATGACATCACACCTCATCAGAAAGAAGCAAACTGGGTGCTAATAATCCACAAAAAAACTCTGGACTTGATTTCAGCAAAGCTCAACTAGATGATCAAATAACGAGCTGAATCTTCATATGCTAAATATAGACTAAAATCTATGTATGGTGTGATATCTTTTTCTCTTGTTTATTTTTTCTATTTTTAATAAATTTTGAATAAATTTTAATTCTAATCCCAAAAGAAATGGAGAAAAAAGACCTCATCAGTCCCAGCTCGACGATATTTTTATTCGATTTTTCAATCAATTAAATCGTCTGCTTGTTCAAGGACTCCGTTATAATCCTTGGTCTTAAAAAACTCCACCTCTCTTTATTTTAATAACAAAATTGTTCTTTCATTGTTCCATCTCCATATTATACTCGTGATTATTTTCAATATCAAGTTATATACTCATGTTACTTAGCTTTTTTGAAAATAATCACGAGTATAATATGGAGATGGAACAATGAAAGAACAATTTTGTTATTAAAATAAAGAGACCAAGGATTATAACGGAGTCCTTGAACAAGCAGACGATTTAATTGATTGAAAAATCGAATAAAAATATCGTCGAGCTGGGACTGATGAGGTCTTTTTTCTCCATTTCTTTTGGGATTAGAATTAAAATTTATTCAAAATTTATTAAAAATAGAAAAAATAAACAAGAGAAAAAGATATCACACCATACATAGATTTTAGTCTATATTTAGCATATGAAGATTCAGTGCTAATAATCCACCACAGAACATATAAACTCTTACTTGTCTTTAAAATACTTCCAATGAACCACCTTACCTATCTTCTGATTCCTTATAACCCAGCTCGTTCTCTCAGATCCTCTTCTCAAAATTTGCTTATCACTCCTTCATATCATCTGATCACTCATGAACACACAGGAAACTCCATTTTCTCAGTACAAGGTCCTCACCTCTGGAATGCTCTGCCCAGTGTTCTATGCACAATAACCTCTCTTGATGCTTTTAAAACTGACCTTAAAATATATATTTTTACAGATGCATACGATAATTGATGCAGTGGTCCTGCGGGTCCTGATATTCTACGGAGCTTCAGTTTTCCCCTCCTCATGTCTTTCCCTACCTGATATTCTCTTATATTATTGTAGTTCTGCCTCTCTTTCCCGTTCACTTTCCTATTTGTCTTCTTCATTTCTATCATTTTCCCTTTTTTCTTCTTGCTGTTCACTCTTTATTTTAATAGATTGTAAGCCACCCTGATGGAATCCCATGGGTGGGATAGGAAATTCCAAATAAACTTTGAAACTTGGATCTTGTTTCTTTGGTTACTATTGCTATGTCCTTACTTCCCCTCCTTTCTTGTTATTTCCATAGGTATGGACTTGTCCCTTTTCTGTGTTCTAAATGTTACTGTTAAAACACATTGCTGCCAATTTTATTAATTGAGGAGGAAGGGAACTTATCAAGGTGGGATAAAAGGCTCACTCCAAGATGCAAACTTCCTACCCAGAGGTTTCAGCTGAAAGCCAATAATGCCCCACCCTAAGACCCCTCCCCAAAAGGCTCCCTTCCCCCATATATACCTTAAAGATTCCCTAGGGTTTAGTTGGTGGGCAGGAGTGATCCAGTTGTTCCTGCCGTAACCAGCACTGGGACCAAAATGGCACCAGCAACCTTCCAGCAATAGTCTCTTGGTAATACAAGATGTCATCTTTCCATATATGGGGTTTTCTATGCAGTTTTATAAGAGCCATTTTCTATGTGAAAAACATTCTATATACATAGAAAATGCTTCGTGATAGTCCCTTCAGAGTAGCTGACAAAGAATGCCTGGACAAAATATTATATCTGCTGTTACCAAAAGTAATATGTATAAGTAATCCAAAAATTGGCAACAGCAGTAATAACACAAAAAAAGAGCAGGAATTAAATAAACATAGACTTCAAAAAACAGCTTGCTTATTAGTATCATCAGCAGAACTACCATCAGAGTCCCCCAATTCCCTACAGATTCCCCTTTTGATATTGACTGTTCAGATAAATGATCACAGCATTTAAAGGTTATAAAAACTTGAAAATATCACAGATAATTTATTTTAAAAAAGTTAAAATACTTTAAAAACGTTTCAAAATGATGATGGTAAAATTATGGTACTGATGAAGAATTGGATGCAAGAGAAATCCTATTGACAAGAACGATTGTGGGATTTGCATCACTGAGGCACCATACCGTAAAACTAATTTGTGGTTTAAATGAGTGAGCTACATGCAATTCTTTTTTTTGAAGTCTATACTTACAGTGGGGGAAATAAGTATTTGATCCCTTGCTGATTTTGTAAGTTTGCCCACTGACAAAGACATGAGCAGCCCATAATTGAAGGGTAGGTTATTGGTAACAGTGAGAGATAGCACATCACAAATTAAATCCGGAAAATCACATTGTGGAAAGTATATGAATTTATTTGCATTCTGCAGAGGGAAATAAGTATTTAATCCCTCTGGCAAACAAGACCTAATACTTGGTGGCAAAACCCTTGTTGGCAAGCACAGCGGTCAGACGTCTTCTGTAGTTGATGATGAGGTTTGCACAAATGTCAGGAGGAATTTTGGTCCACTCCTCTTTGCAGATCATCTCTAAATCATTAAGAGTTCTGGGCTGTCGCTTGGCAACTCGCAGCTTCAGCTCCCTCCATAAATTTTCAATGGGATTAAGGTCTGGTGACTGGCTAGGCCACTCCATGACCCTAATGTGCTTCTTCCTGAGCCACTCCTTTGTTGCCTTGGCTGTATGTTTTGGGTCATTGTCGTGCTGGAAGACCCAGCCACGACCCATTTTTAAGGCCCTGGCGGAGGGAAGGAGGTTGTCACTCAGAATTGTACGGTACATGGCCCCATCCATTCTCCCATTGATGCGGTGAAGTAGTCCTGTGCCCTTAGCAGAGAAACACCCCCAAAACATAACATTTCCACCTCCATGCTTGACAGTGGGGACGGTGTTCTTTGGGTCATAGGCAGCATTTCTCTTCCTCCAAACACGGCGAGTTGAGTTCATGCCAAAGAGCTCAATTTTTGTCTCATCTGACCACAGCACCTTCTCCCAATCACTCGCGGCATCATCCAGGTGTTCACTGGCAAACTTCAGACAGGCCGTCACATGTGCCTTCCGGAGCAGGGGGACCTTGCGGGCACTGCAGGATTGCAATCCGTTATGTCGTAATGTGTTACCAATGGTTTTCGTGGTGACAGTGGTCCCAGCTGCCTTGAGATCATTGACAAGTTCCCCCCTTGTAGTTGTAGGCTGATTTCTAACCTTCCTCATGATCAAGGATACCCCACGAGGTGAGATTTTGCGTGGAGCCCCAGATCTTTGTCGATTGACAGTCATTTTGTACTTCTTCCATTTTCTTACTATGGCACCAACAGTTGTCTCCTTCTCGCCCAGCGTCTTACTGATGGTTTTGTAGCCCATTCCAGCCTTGTGCAGGTGTATGATCTTGTCCCTGACATCCTTAGACAGCTCCTTGCTCTTGGCCATTTTGTAGAGGTTAGAGTCTGACTGATTCACTGAGTCTGTGGACAGGTGTCTTTCATACAGGTGACCATTGCCGACAGCTGTCTGTCATGCAGGTAACGAGTTGATTTGGAGCATCTACCTGGTCTGTAGGGGCCAGATCTCTTACTGGTTGGTGGGGGATCAAATACTTATTTCCCTCTGCAGAATGCAAATAAATTCATATACTTTCCACAATGTGATTTTCCGGATTTAATTTGTGATGTGCTATCTCTCACTGTTACCAATAACCTACCCTTCAATTATGGGCTGCTCATGTCTTTGTCAGTGGGCAAACTTACAAAATCAGCAAGGGATCAAATACTTATTTCCCCCACTGTATCTGACAAGACATTAATCACAGTAAAAAAAAAAAAAGAAAGACCCTGTTCATAATCTAAAGCATGATCTCAAACCACTTCTTGGGCACACCTAGCCAATTTGGTTTTCAAAGTATCCAAAATGAATATGCATTAAATAGATTTACATACAAAGAAGGAAGTATGAGCAAATGTTTGCCGTTCATATTTATTGTCATGCATGTTTATTATGTATATCATGAAAACCTGACTGGCTGGGTATATCCTGAAGAATAGATTGAGAACCACCAACCTAAAGTGATACATCCATAACAAAATTATTAAATTAAAATGGAAATGTACCAAAGTAGATGGCACACAAAGATTTTGAGTGTCAGTATTTTAGTTGACTTGCATTATACAAAATATATAGCACAAAATTAGTATAATGCTTTATAGGAAATTAGGGCATGGAAACATTTATTTACATATTTCTAAATGCTACACAACATATACTGAGCTTATACTGTGCAGACTCTATACAAGAGTTAACACATAATTGAATGCATGCCACTAAAAACTGTTTCATCTTACTTGTATCTTGATAGAAATCTAGATGTGTCTCAAATTACTTGGCTCAGATTTACTACTGCAGAGAGAATAATTAACACTGTAGACAAATAAATCTGTAATATACATAAGGTTGCATTCAGGTTGCCGTCTGTATATTACATTTATGTCATTTCTTGCAAATGTTATTCAGTTAGTCCAATTAAAATTCCATGACAAAACTGCGAAAGGAAGTAATTTTCTTACTTCATTACACATAGAAAAAAAAACTACGATGGCACTTTGTCATCCATTATCAGCAGATTTTCAACACCTTTCCTCTGGCCAAAAGGGACAGAAATGCACAGTTTATGAAACTAAGGTGAGTTTTGATTTTGATTTGCCTGCCATTAGTATTTTTATATTTAGTGGTTAACTAAAACTACTTGGAAACATCATTTTTTTCAACTGCTTGTTTCTTTTTCTACAAGAGGGTCTTGCATATTCCCAAAGACAACTCTCTAAGAACTTTAAGAGGGAGATTTTCAAAACTATTTGCACAGGTAAAATGAGATATTTGAAAATGACCCACCCTTTATGTGGATAAAAGTATATATACTTTTCCACAACACACATACTTTTATCTCATTGAAGATAGGTGTTTCTGGGGAAGGGATTAGATCAAGGAATGGGTTAACATACATAGTTTTACTTTTTCAATAATATTCAATTTGGGGATTATTTTATATGGAGCTGTCTAGATTTAGAAGGCAAGTATGAAGTAAATGCCTTAACGCCAGCATTTGTACTTCATTCTTTCATACATGAAACATTAACCACTTCATATAATAAATCAGACTGACCACGTCCTTCCATTTAACAAGTGGCTTAAACTGGCTACAGCTTTAACTCTCAACACCAACAAATAATCACTGAATATCCAAAATATATAACATTTTAACACTGTAGATTAATCATCACCCAGATCTGTCTTTTTCCCCTTTTCCAATCTCCCTCCCCAGTAGCCAGTTGGTATCAAACTAGCCCCAACTTATCAAACAAGTACTCAGCATCAATATCTTCCACATTGTGATCCATGGTGCCGTTGAGTCAGGCCCAACACTGGTGGCAGTGTTGCCCACAAGCTTTTGACCCCCAATTGAAAATAATCTTCTATCATTTCCCATTACTTCCCCATCCTCTATACCAAATCCCCCAATTTCCATCCACAAAAACTGCAAGCACCCCATTCTAACCACCACCTCAAAATACATCCACACCCCAGAACCCCGCCCCCCCCCTCCCAGCCTATCACAACCTAAAAACTGGATAACATCAAAATTGGAGAGGGAGGGCAGAACAAACTTTTCCTGCTCCGTTTCACTCATCCTGCACTCCAATACCTCCCAGCCTGCCAAAAATCTCCATAGCAAATTCCCACCCTCACTTTCCTCACCCCCTTCCTTCCCCACCAATCAGAAAACTAACCAAACAGACCCCTTCCTAAGGTCCTATTTACTACCTTCCTCTTTCGTATCAATGCCTTCTCATTCTATTCCTTTTCATTTGTACGTCTAACCCCGTCTTTGGCCGTTTTCAAATCCAGGCTAAAAGCCCATCTCTCTAATGCTGCTTTTGACTCCTAAACACTACTCACTTACCCTGTACCCTTTTATCCCCTCCTTCTTTAACTCCCTTACCTCTTAGCTGTTCTGTTTGTTTGTCTGTCCTATTTAGATTGTGAGCTCTTTGAGCAGGGACTGTCTATTCATGTATGGTGTACAGCGCTGCGTATGCCTTGTAGTGCTAAAGAAGTGATTAGTAGTAGTAGTAAGCCCCAAAACGTTCCGCCCTTTACCTTTCCCTATATGTTCCTTACTATCATCATTTTCGCCTGGTCCTCGGTCACTGTTATCTTCCCTTGAGCTTAGAAGCTGAGGGCACCTTTATTCTAATCATTTACACACGTATGTGAACAAGTATTTGTATAGGTGAGCAGTTTCCATCTACACACTAGTCTGTTAATACATGTCAAATATTGATATCAGTGCTTTGCAGGTAGGTGCTCACATGGTGAGAGTTTGAGAGAAGTATAGGCAGGATACATATTTACATGCATAGGGCTAGATTCTATATATGGTGCCAAAAAAACGATATTCTATAAGCTACACTGAAATTTAGGCACAGTTTATAAAATAGCACTTTATGCCCAGGAATCGTGCCTAACTTTAGGCGAGGCCATTTCCACCAACTGAAACTTGGTGCACACGTATACGCCTACATTAGGCCTATATCCCCGTTACTCTACAACAATGCATGTTCATTTTAGGAACACCCCCGTTACACTCATGAGCCCTCCATTTCTGTGCCCCCTTTTTCAGATTGACTTTTTAACAAGCAATTATTGGCACTTATTAGATTTAATTTGTATTTACGGGCCTAACATTTATACACAATCATTGGTACTAATTAGCTCGATATTCAATTAAATTGTGTGTACAAATTGGGAACATTTCCAAATTTGGGCGGGCAATTGTTTGGAAACTTTTATAGAATTAGGGGGATAGTTTATATAAAATATAATAATTAATGCATGTATTTTCACAATCTAGGTACAAGCAGTTTGAATACTCACTCCAAAATAAAATAATGCATTTGATCTATAAGGAAAAGTTGGTGCCTACTTTCCTTTATAAAATAGGCTCAAAATAGATGGGTGCCTAAAAATATAAATAGAGAATAACCTATTTTGTTTGGCTGTAAAATATATTTACAGGGAAAAAAAGATGCAGCTATGTAGGCATACTTTTATTTTGAAAATGTGCAGTACTGCTGGCAGTAGGACAGATTACGATACAGATGGGAGAGAGGCATTCAGAGCCACTTTGATAGTATGCCTGCTTATTTTTGAAGGAGATCGCCGGCCATCTTCAGACACAAATCGGGAGATGGCCGGCCATCTCCTGAACCCAGCCAAATCGGTATAATCAAAAGCCAATTTTGGCCGGCTCCAACTGCTATCCATCGCAGAGCCAGCCAAAGTTAAAGGGGGCGTTTCCGCAGGGTATGGAAGGCGGGATGAGGGCATGGTTATGAGATGGCCAGCTTCGGCCGATAATGGAAAAAAGAAGACCGGCTCTGACGAGCACTTCGCCGGCTTCACTTGGTCCATTTATTTTTAGGACCAAGCCTCAAAAAAGTGCCCCAACTGAGCAGATGACCACCGGAGGGAATCGGAGATCACCTCCCCTTACTCCCCCAGTGGTCACCAACCCCCTCCCGCCCTAAAAAGAAATTTAAAAATCATTTTTTCCAGCCTCTATTCCAGCCTGAAATGTCATACTCAGCTTCATGACAGCAGTATGAAGGTTCCTGGAGCAGTTTTTAGTGGGTGCAGTGCATTTCAGGCAGGTGGACCCAGGCCCATCCCACCCCACCCCACCCCAACTGTTACACTTGTGGTGGTAAATGGGAGCCCTCCAACCCCCCCCCAAACCCACTGTACCCACGTGTAGGTGCCCCCCTTCACCCCTTAGAGCTATGGTAGTGTTGTACAGTTGTGGGTAGTGGGTTTTGGGGGGGATTTGGGGGGCTCAGCACCCAAGGTAAGGGAGGTATGCACCTGGGAGCAATTTTTGAAGTCCACTGCAGTATCCCCTAGGGTGCCCGGTTGGTGTTATGGCATGTGAGGGGGACCAGTGCACTACAAATGCTGGCTCCTCCCACGACCAAATGCCTTAGAGTTGGCCGGGTTTGAGATGGCCGGCATCGGTTTCCATTATCAGCGAAAACCGATGCTGGCTATCTCAAACACAGCCAACTCTGACATTTGGGTATCCCTGACCATATTCTCGAAACGAAAGATGGCCGGCCATCTTTTTTGATAATACAGTTCGGGACCGCTCTTTGCGGCGCCGGCCATATAGATGGCAACCCTTATAGATGGCTGGCGCCGTTCGATTATGCCCCTAATGGGAGCTCAATTTAAAAATACTAGTAAAGATGAGAAATCAGTATTATCCGTATTATCTCATTTGTTTTGTCACCCGTCATATCCACTGAATGATGGATCACATTACTCATAAAATACATGAACACCAAATAATATACCAGTCAATATTCAAAGCGACTTAAGCAGGCAGGAAAGGAACCTGCCTGCTTAAATCATACTCATTGGGCCAGCTGCCAATATTCAGTGACGCTTAACTGGCCAGTGCTGCAGAATATTGGCTCTGTCTGACCATTTGAAAAGTGGGCAAGAGAAGTGCATTTTGGAGGCAGATTTGGGGAGGAGCCAGGAGCTATGTAGGTGCTGGCAGTATACATTGCCTGTACCAATATAGCTAAGAACATAAGAATAGCCATACTGGGTCAGACCAAGGGTCCATCTAGCCCAGTATCCTGTTTCCAACAGTGGCCAAGCCAGGTCACAACTACCTGACAGAAACCTAAATAACAGCAACATTCCATGCTACCAATCCTAGGGCAAGCAGTAGCTTCCCCATGTCTGTCTCACTAGCAGATTGTGGACTTTTCCTCCAGGAACTTGTCCAAATTGGACTGCATAAATAACACTCCTATTTGGTTGCTTAGCTATACAGGTGGCAGCACTGAGTACTGGCCAGTACCCATATAGCTTCCAGGTAGTGGCCGATGCTTGTTGGATGCACTCCCCTCCCTCCCAAATCTCCCCACTGATGAAGCCCTCCTGAGACCAGGCCCCCTGATCATGACTATTCATATAATCTGGAGCCTCACCATACACAATGAGAAAAATAAAAGTACATAACTTAAACATTGCTCTTGCCTCCACAGGGAGCCAATGTAACTGAACAAATGGCGAGGTTATCCTTTCAAATTTTGAAACTGAAAATACTAATCTGGCTGCCATATTTTGAAGTGTTGGTAATGTTTTGTTCTGGCAGAAGCTCCAGAACCCAATAGATTACAGTAATCAATCTGTGGCTATTCTGGCAACATTCAACTTCGCAACTCTGGATATTGCTGCTGCAACAGATAACCATGGCTCCATTCTACACTAGGCCAGAGGCATAGCTAGATGGATTTTGAATGAAATGGCGATTATACAGCTCAGCCCTTCAGCCTCGCACCAGTGCCTATTTTTGAAAAGATCTGTTTTCTTTACGTCAAAACCTGGCTACCCTTCCACTTAGGCATCAAGAATGTGTAAACTATTACTAAGTTCCTCTGATTTTAATTTTGGTTCAGACTTTGACTTGTTCAAGGGAGAGTAACTGTCATAATATACAGCTTTCTGTTAGCCTCTATTTCTACATATTCAAAGTAAAATAAGTGCTGCAAAAATACTAGGACTGTGGTCTTCAGTGCACTTAAGTTGGTTGCCTTCTTAAAGTATATACTTCTGTACGCTGACATGTTGTATAGATATTTCTTCCAAAGTAAACATGGCTTAGTGCCCCGAAAATCACTTTTTTTTACAAAACATTTTTCCTCTATATATTTCTTGGTACGACTACTCTCTGGAAATATTTCCTGAAATCTTGCTTTAGCTTGTAATATTTTTTTATCACTTTGTTTTGCTTGTGTTCTTTTTTTTATTTGTTTTTGTTCCAAAGTTTACTCAGTGCTAATAAAACTTAGAAGCAAAACCCTCATGGAAAGAGACAGAATCATAATGGACTTCAAGAATTTACTCAAATCTAAACAACAAAAATCACACATTTTTTCACAGACATATTACTGTCTAGCGTGTGCCTGGATTGAACTACAGCAGATTAGTCCAAAGCGGAACTGAATGAACAGTTTAAAATTAGCAGAAATGGGAGATACATGTCCTGCGCTTTCAGAACCTTAATTATAAAAGTACTAAAAATAAAGAGGACAAAGTTATATTATAGACCAAGTTAAAAGAAATAAAGGTAATAAAATCCCATGACCACTGATTAGTTAATGTTATAAACCAGTAGTAGATGCCCAATCTTAACAGACAAAAAAACTCGGGGGCTCTTTTACTAAGCCGCAGTAGCCTCTAGCATGTGTTTACGACACACCACAAAGCACTGCCATGCGACGTGCTGAGGCATCCTGCGGAAGTGTGCTGATCAGCGTGCGCTAATCCTGCAGTAAAAAATAGTTACAATATTTTTGGCACGGGAGGTGTATCTATGGGTGGAGGGTAGGCGTGCACTGCAGTAATCGGGTAGCATTGGTACAGAAATTAAGATTATTTGGAAAAAATGTGCAAGTTGATATAAGGCAGTTTTATAGCAGGCTGATTTATCAGAGAATTGGGGAGAGAGAAACATCAGTTAAGTCAAGCACTAAGGGGGTCTTTTACAAAGTGTTGGTAAGCCCAACGCAGGCTTACTGAACGCTAAATTGGGACTACCTCTGGCCCAACACAGCCGCCGGCAGTTCTTACACCTCGAATGTGCACCACTTCTGGGGGAAAAAGAAACCCCTCTAGAAATGGCTTGCACAGTGGTGTGGCAGTAATTGGGCATTGCCGTACGCTGGCTGGTTACCACCGGGATACCGTGGGAGCCCTTACCTCCACCTCAATGGGTCGTGGTAAGGACTCCCCGCCACATGGCCACGCAGTAAGAGTTCTCTTACCACATGACCATGTTTGTCTGGGGGCTTTTTACCTGCTTCAATAAACAGGGCCCTGGCGTGGGGGACAAATGGACCCTGCCACTAGCGCAGGGCCATTTTCCCCACAGCTTAGTAAAAGGACCCCTAAGGGACTTAAAGTGTGAAAATTTTTCAAAATGTTTTCAGGACATAATTAAATCTGTTTCAAAAGTATAGAAAGTATATCATATGCAGGTGGCATTCTAGAGGTGGAGACATTAGATCAAGTGAAAGTAGACTGCCATAAATGGAAAACGATATTCTGAGATTCAGCTTTTATATATGTTGACATATGAGATCTATTACCTGTGAGTTGGTTTAAATTTGCACTGCTGCTGGCCACTATCAGCAGTTGTTGTCTAGGTTTGGTCCCGGGGTCCAGTTCACAGAGGCAGTGAGTTTGTAGAGGCAGTAGGTTCCCAAAGAATACACAATCCAGCAATCCTGACATCATTAGAATTAGTCTTGCATTACTGCTACTAGAGGTCAAGATGGTATATAAGGGCATTTGCTCCTTAACTGGCTACATGAATCCTAACAGCTGTACCACAAGATTACAACTAAGAGTCAACTAGTGCCCTTGTAAACTTAGCAACCTAAGAAGCAGGGGTGACTAGGAATCACTCCTATGCCCTACCCCCTAGACACCAGGGGATAGACCTGCTAGGTCCAGGGGGTAGGTTGGGCTGTTCTGTGGAGTTGAAAGAGAGGATTTTGGGGCCTAATTGAGGGAGCCTTTATGGTGGGGGTCAAGGTGGGCATGAGGATTAGAAAACCTCTGGCCCCTATAGGATAGTTCCACGCTTATATAACTTGGAATATTGGATGGATAGTTTATATATTTATTTGTTGCACTTGTATCCCACATTTTCCCACCTATTTGCAGGCTCAATGTGGCTTACAATGTTCCGTAATGGCATTCGCCATTCCAGAATAAAAAGATACAATTAGTATTACATACAAAACATGGATGGCATAAAAGAAGTAATCAATCAGGTATAGAAAGAAAACATTCTGAGTATAAAGTAAAGTGGTGATGTGTTGTAGTTACTATTATTAGTCATTGTGATATGCCTTGTTGATGAGATAGGTCTTCAGTTACGAAAGTTGATTATATTGTAAATTGTTTTCAAGTTAGATGGCCACGCGTTCCATAACTGCGTGCTCATGTAGGAAAAGCTGGACGCATGTGTTAAACTGTATTTTAGTCCTTTACAGCTGGGGAAATGAAGATTAAGGAATGTACGAGCTATTTTGTTAGCATTCCTGGGTGGCAAGTCAACAAGGTCTAACATGTATGTCGGGGCATCTCCGTGAATGATCTTATGAACTAGGTTGCAGACCTTGAACGCAATACGTTAATTGGAAGCAAATGTAGCTTTTCTCTTAGGGGTTTGGCACTTTCATATTTTGTTTTTCCAAATATGAGTCTGGCTATTTCATTGTGTCCCTTTTACTAAACTGCTAGTAAATGGGTTTAGCACATCTATGCACTAAGTACGTTTCCAGTGCAGCCATCAATTCAACATTTTTCAATAATTAAATTTTCTGGCCATACGTTAATGTTAGCATTAGCACACAGACAATGAAAAAAATTAAGGTTAAGGCTTAGGTTAAGTCAATGTTATCCAGTAAGCACGTACAAATGACACCAAGAGTTACACATGTTAAATTGGGTGAATGTCCAATTTAATACACAAATTAATTGAGTAATGAGCTAATTGGTGATAACCAATTATCTGTGCTAATTGGCAATAATTAGGATTCACGTGCATTTCATATTCTATACTGATGTGCACATAAATCTCAACATGCAAACATATTTGGGGGCATCAATAGGGGCAATTCTGAGTGCTTTCCCAAATGTTATGCATATAGATATAGAATATGGCCAAACAGTACCTAACCGTAGGTGCCAACATTTAAGTCTGCTCATAGCAGACCTGATTACAGGTGCCTACAGTTAGGAACAGTTTATGCCCTCGCGTGATTCCATAAAGGACACCTGCTAAGTGTGTTAAATTTTCTTCACTGATTTTTAGACGCTATTTATAGAATATAACCCTAACTGAATAATGACCATTTTCTACTCCAATACACCCCCTCCAAAATAAATATATAAATAAACATCACACATTTAGCACTCATAGATGGCAAAACTAACCAAAACGCTTTACTGTTTCCTGCGTTAGACCATTTTTCCAGTGTTAAATGCAACTTAGCACTAGTTTCTGTTTATCATGCCTAAAAAATCAGCCACTGTACCCACTGTACCCACGTGTAGGTGCCCCCCTTCACCCCTTAGAGCTATGGTAGTGTTGTACAGTTGTGGGTAGTGGGTTTTGGGGGGGATTTGGGGGGCTCAGCACACCAAAATGAAATATGCCTAAGTGTATTGTATAAAATACATCTTAATTTATGCGTACTTTATAGAATAAGCCTAAATTTCTACGTGATTTATAGAATATGCCGAGCGCCTGTCCACGTGATTAGATTTAGTCATGGGCAGTTACGCCAGGTAAAAGTTGGTGTTAATGTCAATGCCTAAATTAGGCGTGGACCAGGTGTATTGTATAACAATGCACATAGAAATAACCACAACCCGCCCATTCCACACCCATGGCCACACCCCCTTTTCAACTATGTGACTTAGGATTTACGCACATCATGTTATAGAATACACTCAGACAGTACTGTTCGTAAATTCTAATTAATGCCAGTGTCAATAATTGCTTGTTAATTGGCAATTATCAGCACTCACTGACTTGTTAACAAATTAGGTTGTGCTTGTAAATACAGAATACAACTGTATTTGTGCATTAAATGCACGCTATATAGAATCCGGGGGTTAATGCTTAACACAGTTTAGTAAAAGGGCCCTTAAGTTCATTAACTGGCTCTCTTGTATGTACAGTCTTCTCAAATCTGGCAAATCTACCAGGTTGTTGTGAACCCAGAACCTACAATGTTTTTATAAAATATTTGGTAAACTGTGAATATCCTGACTTGGCTGTCCCAATTCTTATTTCAGCACCCTATGCAAAATGGGGCTTCAGAGCTGAGGTAGACGAAGAGCCTTGTATACTTGGATTCTTGCACACTTCTGAGTTAAAAAACAAGTGCTTTGATATGCACTGTATATCCCAGGAGTCTTCTTGTATTTTTGGCTCTCAGAAATGGCTTTTGAAACTGTGATCGTTTATGTCTCCAGCACTATTATACCACCGTAACAAGCAATAAGTGATGATGCACTCTAAAAGCTGCAAATAGAGTCTGAAGAAATGTGTGTCCCTGTGCTAAGAAAAATGAGCATCAGCCATTCGCGAGACACATTTAACATGAATTGCTACAAGCAGCTCACAGCAAAGCAATGTAAACATGATGATGGCATCCCAGATAATACAAGGAAATAGTTAAGGTAATAATTTTAGCCGTTCTTTTTCAGGTCACTGTAATCTACCCAAAGATAACTAATTGTTCAAAGTAAACATTCCACTAAAACCACAAAAGGAATCCATTACACAAACATATAATTCACAGTCATTTTTAGTAGGTTGTAAACAGTTTGGAATGAGCGTAAAATGGGACAAAAATCAAAGTGAGCATTTTGAAATGAAAAAGTGTTTGCTACAAAAGGTCAGTCCCTCAGCTTGGCAAACGATGTAGAAAAGCCTGGGAAAATGCTGATCACACAAGCAGTGAGGGGATTTAAAAGCCAACAACCTCCTCGTTTCTTTAAACAGACATCGGAACCTATAACTGGGTCCTGTCAAACAAACCACAGCATAAAAAAAATATAACAGCTGCTAAGAAGTGGAGTTGAGAGATAAAGTTTTCTGCACAAAGACTCTTCTTAGAAGAGGAAGGAAGGCCTTAAATCTTCAGAGCAAGATTACAGATCCCAGGGTGGCTTTTAGGCACCGAGACAAATATGTAGTTTTGGGAATCATTCTTGTCACAGTACTTAGTAATGAGCTAGCTCTGATTAGTAACATCTACATGTCCATTGCATAGTCTAATTAGACCAAAAAACTGCAAAACTAAAGCAGTCTAGTTTCAGTCTTGTACTTGCTATTTATTAAGGAGCCTACTTATTAATCTGCACTAAGGTTTTACACTCAATGCATGTTAACGGCCAATATTAAGGCAAATAATAATTTATTTATTTATTTATTTTTATTTATTGCATTTGTATCCCACATTTTCCCACCTCTTTGCAGGCTCAATGTGGCTTACAATACATGAATGGTGGAAATATTAGAAAAAAAAAACATTTAGTGTTTCAGAAGGATCTTAGTCAACATGATAATGATAAAAATATGACAGTATTATTCCAAGCAGATATTGTTAGATAGTCCTGAATACATGTGGAGGAGTTGTGTGTATTCACACTGATTGAGCTTTGTGATATGCCCCGTTAAAGAGATGGGTCTTCAGTAGGTGCAAAACTTCTGCCATGTTTTAATGATATGTCCAATAAAACAGAATGCATTAGTTATACCTATGGAGCAGTAGTTCTCAACCCAGTACTCAGGACACACCTAGCCGGTAAAGTTTTCAGGATATCCACAGTGAATACATATGAGATACATTTTCATATGCTACATCCATTGTATGCAGATCTAATACATGCATAATAGTCGTGGGTGTCCTGAAAACCCGAATTGCTAGGTGAGTCCCAAATACTGGGTACAGAAGTGCTGCTCTGGAAGGATTGTGTTATCTGCCACACTAGCAGTGTATGGTAACAAGCTCTTTTTAAGTTCAAGTTACAGTCCATCCACATTTCCTGCTCACATCACACCCCCAATAGAAATTTCTTCATTCATTACATGTTTAACACAGCAATGTTACAGAATACGCTTAGCGAGTTATGTGCCTAAATTTTCATTAGGGCCAATTAGTGCTCATTATTGCTTGTTAAGTGCAGTTGTCAGTGCTCATTATTAAGCCAATTAAGTTGTGTGTGTTGTTACAGAATTCATGCCAATTTTGGTGCGGATCTCTAGGTGTGCTATATAGAATCCGGGAGATAGCGGCCAAAGATAGGACTACTATTTAGGTGATCTGATTTTTCAGCTAAAGCTAGCCAGCCAGCGCTTGAATATTCACAGATAGCTGGCTATATTGTGAGATATAGCTGGTTAGCCACTATGGGCTAGATTCTATATATAGCGCCTGAAAAAGTGGCGCCAAAAATATTGCCACCTAGGCATATTCTGTAAACCATGCCTAGATTTAGGTGTTGTTTATAGAATACGCCTAGCAGCCATGCCTGTGCCTAACTCTAGGAACATCCCTTTACGCCAGATAAAACTTGGTGCAAATACCGGCACCTAAGTTAGACACGGAGCAGGTATATTTTATTACCCTGAACATAGAGTTTCAGAATATCCATGGACCACCCATTCCACGCCTCCTTTTGGGTAGCGCACATTAGAATTTAAATGTACCACTTTACAGAATATGCCTAGCAAGTAGTGTATGTGCATTCTAATGAATGCCAATTAGTGTCAATAATTGTTTAAGTGGCACTTATCGGTGCTGATTGACTTGTTCAGTCATTAAATTGTGCACAGAAATCCAGAATATGACCGGATTTGAGTGTGCAATTTCAGTTATGCTATATAGGATCCAGGAGTTAATGCAGTATCGTGCTGTTAGCACGCATTAGCTGCAGTAAAAACATCTAAATAGGTTCCTCAGTGAACCATATGCTAATAGAGGCAGACAATTCAACCACATGAATACTTTACAATGATAATGGTGCTGTAACTAACATAGTAACATAGTAGATGACGGCAGAAAAAGACCTGCATGGTCCATCCAGTCTGCCCAAGACAAACTCATATGTGTATACTTTACCTTGAATTTGTACCTGTCCTTTTCAGGGCACAGACCGTATAAGTCTGCCCAGCAGTATTTCCCGGCTCCCAACCACCAGTCCCGCCTCCCATCACCGGCTCTGGTACAGACCGTATAAGTCTGTCCTCCCCTATCCTAGCCTCCCAACCACCAACCCCTCTTCCCCCCACCTGCTCTGCCACCCAATTTCAGCTAAGCTTCTGAGGATCCATTCCTTCTGCACAGGATTCTTTTATGCATATCCCACGCATGTTTGAACTCCGTTACCGTTTTCATCTTCACCACCTCCCGTGGGAGGGCATTCCAAGCGTCCACCACCCTCTCCGTGAAAAAATACTTCCTGACATCTTTCCTGAGTCTGCCCCCCTTCAATCTCATTTCATGTCCTCTCGTTCTACCGCCTTTCCATCTCCGGAAAAGATTAGTTTGCGGATTAATACCTTTCAAATATTTGAACGTCTGTATCATATCACCCCTGTTCCTCCTTTCCTCCAGGGTATACATGTTCAGGTCAGCAAGTCTCTCTTCATACGTCTTGGAACGCAAATCCCGTACCATCCTCGTAGCTTTTCTTTGCACCGCTTCCATTTTTTTAACATCCTTCGCAAGATACGGCCTCCAAAAACTACATATTTACTATTATGCAGTTATATCATTTTTGTATGTCTCTACAGTACAAAAAAAAACTCTTAGGACTTGTTAAACTGTGAATGTACTAAAGTGTGCTATTGTTTACACAATCATTACCACACAAAAAGAGGATCATTTTATAAACTACTAGTAAAAAAGGCCCATTTCTGACACAAATGAAACGGGCGCTAGGAAGGTTTTCCTCGGAGTGTGTATGTTTGAGAGAGTGTATGTGAGAGTGACTGTGTGTGAGAGAGAGTGAATGTGCGAGTGTGTGTGTGTGACTGAGAGAGAGAGAGTGAGTCTGGGTGCAAGTGTGTGTGTGTGTGTGTGAGAGAGAGAGTGAGTCTGGGTGCGAGTGTGTCTGTGAGAGGGAGAGTGTGTGTGTGTGAGAATGAGAGTGTATGCAAGTGCGTATGTGAGACACAGTGTGAGAGAGAGAGAGTGTGTTTCACACAGATACAGTGTGTGCGAGAGAGAGAGTCTGTGTGAGACAGACTCTCTGTGAGACTGAGTGCATGAGACCAAAACAGTGTGTGAGTGACTGTGTGACACACAGAGAGTGAATGTGATACAGTGTGAGACATAGTGTGTGAGAGACAGTGTGTGAGAGTGAGAGAAAGACATTGACTGTGAGAGAGAGACAGTGTGTGTGAGAGTGTGTGTGTGTGACAGAGATACCTCCCCCCCTCTCTGTTGTCAGGCCCCCCCTCTCTCTGATGTCAGGCCCCCCCCCTCTCTCTCTCTGGTGTCTGAGCGTTATTGTTGAGGACGCTGAGCTCTGGCTGTGCTTCAAGGAACTAACCAATCCTATTTAATAGAATGCACCTCCAACATTCTGAAGCCGAGAAACTTTGTGTGGTTGGTCACTTCTGCTTGTGACGAACCCGAAAGTATGTGATGTCAATTCAGGAGATGGATACAGAGAGCAGGAATGCCTCAGCCATGCAGTCAGCTTCAGAATGTTCGAGGTGCGTTTTATTATATAGGATGTTTGCGCATAAACCACTGATTTTTGCAGGTAAAGGGTCTATTATGAAACTAGATTATACAAAAGGGTGCAAGATGCAAGCATACTTGTATATACGAATTGCTCAATGCATGAGCATGTGCAGGGGACCAGTAAGTAGGCAATGTAGTCGGGGGCAAATGGGCGGTAGTTTTTGTAAACCATGCTGAGTTTAAATTGGATGCGAGCAGATACTGGAAGCCAGCGTTCTTGCTATAACAGTGGGGAGACATGTTCATAATGGTGGGCACTGCAGAGGAGTTTAACAGCAGTGGATTGTATCAACTGTAGGCATTTGAGGGAAGAAAGCAGGAGGTTAGTATACAGCAGGTTGCAATAATCGAAATGTGTTACAATAAGGAAAAGAGAAGCATGTGGTAGAGTAGATTCTTTGAAGAGCGAAGAAAGAAGAACGCACTACAGCAGCAATTTGAATCTGAAATGTAAGTTTATTGTCAAAGGTAATCCCACAAATACTTACTGAAGAGTTAAAAGTAAGTAGGTGGCCTTGGATGATGGGGCAGTGGGAACTGTCAGGTAAGGGTTGGGAAGTGTATGGCTTTGCATTTTGAGACATTCAGGAAAAGCATGTTCTTGCTAAGCCACTTGGAAACTGGCTCCAAACAGGAGTTAAGTCCAGATATATCGGAGGTGACAGAAGATAGGGTGTATGATTAGGATGTCATGAGCATAGCAGTATGGGCTGCATCCCTGGGATTGAATTAAGCCTAACAAGGGTATGATGAATATGTTAAAAAGTACAGGGCCAAAATAGAGCTCTGTGGGACTCTACAAATGGGATGAAAGACCAAGGATGGTGTTTCATTGTGGGAGAGCTGTAAAATGCTATCAGTGAGGTAGGAGAAGCAGCCAAGGACAGTTCCATTGAGTTCAAGGCTTTGGGGATGGGAAATTAAGAGACAATGGTTAACTAGGTCAAAGCTGAGGAGAGGTCATGATAGACAATTCTTCTTAAAGAGTACACACTATGCCCCAAATTCTATAAAAAGGGCAAACAATTCTGCACACAAATAATTTGCACGCACAATTTAATAGAACAAGCCAATCAGTGCCAATAATTAAGCTCTTAACAAGCAATTATTGGTGCTAATTGGATTTAATTCAAATTTGCACATCATTTTTATGTGTTGGATCAAAAAGGGGACACGGCAATGACTGGGTCATGGGCAGATCAGGGGCATTCCTTTAATTTATGTGCATTGCAATAAAGTGGTTCTGTGCCTAATTTAGGCGCAAGGATTTACACCAAGGTTTCACTGGTGTAAATGGTCCTGCCGTAATGTAGTCCCTGTTCCTGATGCTAAGTTCTATTCTATAAAAGGCGCCTAACTTTCAGTGTTGTTTATAGAATAGCTCCAATGTTTTAGGCATCTTTTCAGAATTCAGTCCTATGTGCACAGACATTGTCTTCTTTTCCCTCATGCATGCACAAACTATTGTAAACACCTTAACAGGAAAGAGGACAAACTATTCCCCAGATTCTATATGGCACTTCTAGAGATCTGCGCTGAAATCCAAGCAGATTCTATAACAACGCATGGGACTTAACAAGCTTAACAAGCTAATGAGCGTTGATAACAGCACTTAAACAATAATGAGCACTAATTGGCACTAATTAGAGTTTATGCACACAACTCGCTAAGTGTATCCTGTAACAAAGTGCACTGAACTTCTAAAGTGCACAGGCAAAAAAGGGGCATGGTTATGGGTGGGGAAATGGTCATTTTGTGGGCGTTCTGAAATTTACACGCATAGTTATAGAATACGGCCCACTGCTTGGAAATATACATGCTGGGATTTATGCCACATTTCCATTGATATAAATGGATGCACATAGTTTTGGGTACTGAGATATCAACTAAGCATATTCTATATACCGCACCTAAATCTAGGTACCGCTTATAGAATACACTATATATAGAATATTCCCCTATGTGCACATAGTCCACAGTCTTTTAAGAGGAGAGCACAGTGTAAATGGCATTTATTGGAAATGAAAAAATAAATCCAAATGAAAATGACACAAACTTTTTCTGGGTGCCCCACCTTACTCGATAGTCACAGGAAACATATTGTGGAGTCAGTGTACTGAGCTGAGATATGGTAAATACTGCACCTCACCAGAAAATGCATGGGAAAATCAACAGATAATGTACATTATCTGCTGATTTTCCATGGTATTTGCCTACTACAGAAAAGAAAGCAAGGAAAAATGTAATGAGAAGTCTCATATGTGATCAACTCATTTCTATTGCTGGAAAAATGCAACACAAGATAACATTGTTCTCAGATAGTTAACTGTACCTTATGAGGTCTAGTCACTCTTCCCCAGGGATTATTGGTTTGCTAATGTGTGATCTAATGCTACTAAGGTCTAAGTTAAAGGGGCCAATGATGATCTGTTCAAAGAACCCTGCCTCCTAGTGAAGGAGAAATCCCTGGTGGTATAGTAGAAAAGGTATTGTGTCCTACCCCACAAGAGGGGAAGTCTCACAATCTGCAGTGTGTTTAAAACCTCACCCCAAGCAAAAAAAAAAAAAAAAAGATATAGGGCCAGGGCCTTCCATTGTCCCCAAAGTCCCCTTCATTCCCAAATGATCTACACAAGGAACATGAATAATTTCTACTCAGTTTTGCCCTATGATATCTTTCTTGGACAGTGAAAAATCCTGACCCTCAGTGCTACGTTCTACCATGAGTTGGCATGAATAGAAATCTCTCCTGCTGCCTTCACGAAAGACCCTCTTTAGGATAAATAGATTGGGGAGGAGGGCTTGGACTTTTCTTTTCCCAGAAAGAGGATGGGGCTTCCAGAGAGATGGGGCTTTTAACTGCCCCCCCCCCCAACTCCATGTGGAAGGGGTGCATACCTATTTCACTTTGCAGCAATGGATTTTGATTTTTCACTAGGGTATTCTTTAACCAAATCATAACTATTCTCTGTTACTTTGAGTAGGAATGTGCAATCTTTCTGGCTGCAGTAGTGCAAGGTAAATTGCTGCCTGATTTCTGTACTAAAATAACATGCAAACATGCCACCTTAATGTAGTCTGGTAAATTGACTGCTCTGTATGTTCCATAGATTTTGGATAGGCTGAAATTTGGCAATATTATTTTATTCACAAAGAGAAGTTTGGGAAACTTAAATGAAAAAGCCTTTCTAGCAAAAATGGAAAAACATAATCTATGAATCAAGCCAGATGAAAGGAATAATCATGGATAGGGATCTTCTGACGAAAACTGATTGGTCAACAAAATCTTAAAAGATTTTGCACCTTATTATCAGAACACAAACAGACATTTAGCTTCTAATCAGGAGAGCTGTCTGTTTGACAGAATGCTCTTAAAAATAAGGTGTACCAGAAAGTATTTTGTAAAACTGTTGCAATATAGAGATAATGCTGGGGTCTTTTACTAAATGGTAATGCAAATTATTCCCATGGGCTTTGCTGCAGATAACTTGCGCTAATCTTTAGTAAAAGAAGAACTTGCAAAATTCTTAAGGAGAAAAACTAAAAATTTTCACAATGTGCCAGCTATACAGAGTATTCAGGCATTCTCTAAAACTACATACAGTTTTGATTAAATGTACCTTTCACATATTTGTTGTATAAGTATTTCCCACGAATCTTCAGTTGATTATCCTAGCTGGAGGCAAATCTGGCTATTAGGAGGAAGGTTTCAGATCTGCTGAGGCCCAGCCAGGCTAAAACTTTTTTGGCACATCTACACGCTTCTTTCTAATACCAACCCCAACATAAAATGTCATCAGAAGCTTACATAAACATAGGACTTAACTTCACATAAATTACAGCTGTCCTGTGATAGTTTATGCCAGACCTTAGCAACAAGTAAATAGAAAAGACAGAAATGCAACAATTTGACCCAACAAAATGATAATATGAAAAAAAATGCATAACAGGAACAGATTCTTAAAAGAAGCAAAACATGAGAATTTGTTTCATGCAAGGTATGGTAGAGATTATTTTTTATTTATATTCCAAATAAAAACAGATGGTCAGTTATTAAAAAAGACTTATCCCTATGAGGGGTAATTCTATAAACTGGACATTAACATTTATGTTACCGTTGCATGTGCAAATGTTTAGAATATTAACTGCTCATATATGCCAATATGTCGTCTAAGCCAGAGGTTCCCAAATTTTTTCAGTTCACAGCACCCATCGTGTCCAAGCAACTTTTCGCGGCACTTCCCCCAACCTCTGCCCCCCACGGCCACACAAGTCTCCATCTTTTTCTCTGCACAAATATATTAGTGCTAGGGTGTCCTTTTAACCAGCCCCTCCAAATAACACACTGATTACGATTTATAAGAAATTACTGTTCTATCTGTGAAAAGTTATTCCATTATTATACTTCCTCTTTGTACATCTGTATGCTGCACAAGCCAGCACGTTTAAAAATATAAGTAAGATTAAATAAAAAATGCTACCAACAATAAAGAATGACAACTCGGATGCAGCATCATAGGTTTGCTTGCTTTTATTTGAATGGGAATGGAAACAGAGACAGAGACTAGTAACCTATTGGCTTCAATATTTTGACTTCATCCTGTCTCCTGTTTTCATCTAACCCCCACAGTAGTTGCCTCTGAGTCCCGAACGCCGTCTATTCTCTGTCTCCATTGGCCATGACAAAAAAAAAAAAACAAGTGCAGGGCCACAGCAGCCTTCAGGCATGTGCTGTCGGCTCTGCTGGTCCTCTGCCCCCGCTGACGTCAACTTCCAGCTCCGAGGGTAGAAGATCGGCAGAACTGATAGCACATGCTTGAAGGCTGCTGCAGTCCTGCGCTTGGTTTATTTTTGTTGTTTTTCTGCTGCTGCTGGGCTGCTGTGTGCAATAGCAGTTTGGGCAGGAAGGAGGTCAGGATTTGCCACGGCACCCCAGAAAGGTCGTTGCGGTGCACTAGGGTGCCACGGTGCACAGTTTGGGAAATGCTGGCCTAAGCATTATTCTATAATATGCAACTATCTTGTATAACGTGTGTTTGAAAGGGGGCGTCATATAGGCAGTGCATGGGCGGGATATAGGCAGGGTTTCCACTTACACGAATAAGGTAGAATACTGTATGTTGCACATGTCTCTGCTGCATTAGGCGCCCATGCTGATGCCAGCTCTGTGGCTGATGCAGCTGCTCTTGCCGAAATATTAGGCATGCTGATACCAGGTTACACTACAAACATAGGCATCAATGTTCTTTTATAGAATAGTGAAGTACCATGAGAGGTTGCAGCAGCTATTTACAAAAGGCAGCTGCAAGGGTCAGGGGGAAGGAGCAAGTGGGCTTCATTCCTGCCCCACTGCCCCTCAAATGGACCATTAGGGATACCCAAAAGCAGATGCAAGGGGCAGGGGGAAGGAGCAAGTGGGCTTCATTCCTGCCCCACTGCCCCTCAAATGGACCATTAGGGATACCCAAAAGCAGATGCAAGGGGCAGGGGGAAGGAGCAAGTGGGCTTCATTCCTGCCCCACTGCCCCTCAAATGGACCATTAGGGATACCCAAAAGCAGATGCAAGGGGCAGGGGGAAGGAGCAAGTGGGCTTCACTTCACCCTGTCACCCCCCAATGGACCATTAGGGATACAGGTAGGCCTACAGAGGCCTACCTAGACCTTGGTGGGGGGGGTGTTGGGGGCTGGGGAAGAGAAGGCAGCAGGCATCCGGGGGGGGGGGGGGGGGGGGGATTAAACAAAAGTTATGCAGGTCCTGGCTGATATTCAGTTCCAGGGCCTACATAGCTAAGCGGGCTAATTCAGGACAACTTTTGAGCAGTTTTATGTTTCAACATTTTTTATTGATGATTCCTCAACAAGAAAACGTCCCACAAACTCATTATGTTAACATAACATAACACAAGCATCGGAGTATAAACTAGAGATTCCATTCCTCATCAATCATTTTTAGTCCTTTTCTCCCCCTCCCCCCTTACCCACCCTCTAGGGTTACCATATGGCTCCAGAAAAAGGAGGACGGATCGAGCCAGCCGGGTTTTACTTCCATTGCTTTCAAAGCAATGGAAGTAAAACCCGGCTGGCTCAATCCGTCCTCCTTTTTCTGGAGCCATATGGTAACCCTACCCACCCCCCCCCCCCCCTTAAGGTTAGTGTATCTGCATTTTTAGTACATTTAACATTCAGCATCTCTTTGACATCTGCCCAGAAGAACCCACTGACAGTTCACTACCCCTGGGCACCGGCAGTGTACTATTTCACAGGGTCACGGCATCTCCTATTTTGCCCTGTTGAATAGCGAATATTGCCAGAACTCAAATAACCCCTGGCTCCACCCTAATGCCAGGTCCTGCACATTTTTTCTGGGGCCAGTGAGAGGTGATATATGGATAGCAGCTGAGTGTTGCCGGTATTTGTAGTTAGTATTGCGTCTGTCTCAGCAGTCTGTATATATATTCAGTTCCATTGACTATCTGGTTAATGATTTGTGTGGTTGAGTGTCTCTGGGATGGAGACTAGCACTAGCCATACCAGAATAACCTGAATCATCTAGAATATGATATGGTGTTACAAGTTTGAAAACCATTTTCCAGCCTGGTTTAAGACCCTTGGTATGTCAAGATGGCAAAGCTAGACATCAACATTGCTGATATAACAACCTGGCCTAAATGGCATCTGTATTTTGATAGCTACAATATGGCAACCAAGCCACATGTAGAGGATGAATTTGTGCAAGTGCATACATACATTTACACCATGAGGCCTGACATGGGAAAGATTATCAAGTCATTTGTGTCCCAGGCAAAGGAAGATGGGAACAGATATGAGAAGGGTCTAGAGAAGTATGAGGAATAATTTATGAGTGGTCAAGTTTCCACTAGATATCTCAGCTTCAAAGAATTGATGGACCCTTTCTTTAGGCACTTGTATGAAGTTGGATTGGCTGAGTACTGTGACTTTGGAGCCATAAAAGAGAAGCGGATATAGGACAGACTAGAGACTGAAACTCATAAAGGCGTGCAGTAGGCACAGGAAAAATCCTGTTGCATGAATATAGAAGTATAATTATCACTCCAATAGCATTCTGTTCTCACATTGTTCAGACAGATGATAGGAGCAAGTAGGTAAAGAATACTTGACAGGTGCCTGAGTTTCAGAGAGATTTTATAAGTATCATTGTGGCATAGAATCCTACAGATTAATGCCTAATAGGGATGTGAATTTGTTTTTAAATTAATGGTAAAATATGATGAACAACACTATGGCCACTTAGTTTTGCAGCAAACTAACTGGATGCATGAGACTGTGGTTTTACATGAATCTTTATTTGTTGCATTTGTTTTCATCATAGGTGCACATGGCCAGACATGCTGGAGCCACTTTGGAAGGGGGAGAAGGGGATGGGTGGGGGACAAGCCAGAAGCAGAAGGCACTTTAGCCAATCATCTTGGAACTTTTTGACAACAAGCCAAACAAGCTTGGCCAGTGCCCTACTTATGCAAATCCCATGGGCAATGATGTCACAGTTGGGCTGGAATACAGAGGCCAACAGCCAGTAACATATACCACTATTTTCGCTGATGCTTTCAGAGATGGAGGGATTTGGGTATCTGGGGTCCAGTAATTCTGCCAATTTGGAGTTCAGAAGCAGTAAAACAAATAAAAAAAGAATCCTGCCATAGAACACGCAATGACAGTCTAATGCAGATCTCTGTTGCAAGCAGTGAAAAATGTGCTGTCTTGTCAAATTTGGCAGAGTTGCTGGATGCCTGGTTGGTCATGGAAAGAAAGGGTATGTGTGTGTATATGAGAGGGGGAGGGGCAGTCAGCAGGCTAGGGAAAGGTGCACTTACAGCTTGCTTGGCTTTCCAAGTTTTTCACAGTTGCCAGCTGTTGTAGGTATGTAAGTGCCAGTATTGGAGCAGTGTGTCTGGGGAAAGGGGGGGGGGGGGGGGGGGGGGAGGGACCACAGCTGTAAGTGTTGTGACAGCTAGTATATCTATCTCACAAATATGAAAGGGACTTGGGTTTAGCTCATGTCTTTTCAGTACTTCCAAGTTTAGATACATTCAACTTCTTACTAGAAGAACAAAGAGTTTGAGTTGTACAATGGGAATAGACAACTGCGTTCTCAAATACTCAGGCTTCCCATCATGGAAACTTTAGAAACTACAAATAAAGGGGGTAATTCAATTTAGATGGTCTAAAATTAGGCTCCAAGATGAAATATGCTAAGCGTGAATTCTATTTGGCAATTGTATGTGCAATTGCCAGTATACAGCACTAGCCTTAATCTGTATTACACATCTAACTTTAGGCATAATCATTTATATAGGCAGTTAGACATGTAACTACTAGTATTCTATAAGATGTGTGTTTAAGTGCTAGGCATGCCTTTGAATCACCCATACCGTTCCCAGATCTATGCCCTCCTTGCGGTTGCGTACTATGGATCTTGCCAGTCTAATTTGCAGAATACCGACTAAGAGAGGTTATACACATAACTGCTAATAAACACCAATTAGTGCCAATTAGAACCAATTACAGACAATTGGTAATGCCAATTAGCATCTGTTTATTAAATTAAGTTACATACATAGGGCCAGATTCTATATGAAGCACATAAAAAATCAGCACGGTAAACAATTCCACCTAAGTGTATTCTATAAGTGGCACATAGATTTAGGTACGGTATATAGAATACGCTTAGTTGATATCCCAGCACCTAAAACTACATGCCTCCAATTACACTAATGAAAATGTGGTGTAAATCCCTGCGCTTAGATTTACGTGCACTGTGCCATATTCTATAAATATGTGCGTAAATTTTAGTACGCCTACAAAACGTCCAAATCCCTGTCCATAGCTATGCCCCTTTTGAACTGAACATACTAGAATTTAGACACAGTTCATTATAGAATACGCTTAGTGAATTGTGTGTGTAAATTCTAATTATTGTCAATTAGTGCTCATTATTGCTTAAGTGCTGTTATCAACACTGATTAGCTTGTTAAGCTAATTAAGTTACACATGAATATATCTGGATTTCAGCACGGATCTCTAGGCGTGCTATATAGAAACCGGTAGATAACACCTGACACTATTCTATAACTTGCATGTGCAAATTTAGTGCTAAGAATAAAATTGTGTGACCAAGTTTATAGAATAAGAGAAATTTTAAAAGATGGCACAAATATCAAAGTAATACAAAGAAGCCTAATTATGCTTATTTCATAAAGGCTCAAACAATCAGAATTTTCAACATAACAGGTTCAAAGGACAATCATTGTACATGAAAAAATTCAGAAGAAATTCAGAAGTGTCTCAAAATATAATCATTAGTCCATGAATCAAAAAAACTATTTTTTGTCTGGCCGATATCAGCCCATGGGAGGCAGGCCGGCTAAGTGCCACGATTGGCGCTGAGTCTGGATAGCCATGCTGGGCATTTCTAGTGACCAGCACTGAAGATCTACACTTTTTCTGGCTGGCTTAAACTTAATTGGCTGGTTAAGTTTATAGCGGAATGCTATTTATACAGTCCGATTCGGCCTCTAAACTTAGTTGGCGAAGCACTGAATATTCACGACTAGCCAGTTATATTGTGCGATATAACCAGTTAGCTGCTATCCCCTGCATTCTATACAGTGTGCTCAGATTTAGGCACCAAAATTGGCACAGATTCTATAACACCGCTCATAATTGGCTTAGCAAGGTAATGAGTGCTGATAACAGCACTTAACAAGCAATAATGAACACTAATTGGCACTGATTAGAATTTAGGCGCACAACTCACTAAGCCTATTCTGTAATGATGTGCACTGAACTTTTAATGTGCTGAGGCAAAAATAGGTGTGGCTATGGGTGGGGAACTAGGAATTTCATGAGTATTCCAAAATTCAGGTGCCTAGTTATAGAATATGGTCCAGTGCACCTAAATCTACATGCTGAGATTTACACTAGGTTATCATTGGTATAAATGGATATGCGCAGATATTGGCGCAGAAATATCAACTAATCATCATATTCTATAATCATTGCCTAAATCTAGGTGCCAATTATAGGATACGCTTAATCGGCACTGATTTCAGCGCCAATTTTTTAGGCGCCATATATAGAATCTATTCCTATATGCTAAGCATTAATATTCAGCGGAGGTAATCAGCCAGTTAAATAGTGCTGAATATTCAGTAGAGCCATTCCTGGCTAGTTAAATAGTGCTGAGTACCGAGGGGGGGGGGGGGGGGGGCTGTTTAAGACCATAATTCTTTCATAAATAAGCATAGGTGTGTACAAAATGCATACAAATGTGAGAAACTAAGAAGGCAATCGATCCACTAGATCCAACGTGGAACAGAAAAGAAGAAAGCAGACCTTCAGAAGAAAAACGGTCTTTTATTAGTTGTTCAAATCTCCCAGGTCTCACAAACAAGTGCCCAACATGGCCATGTTTCGCCAGAAGTACAGGCTGCATCAGAAGCAATAAAACCAGCGGGTGTAAAACTATAAATTTCATCTGTAATCAGCGTATTCAATGAAAACTGTTATCCTTGTTCTTATCTTTTCCTGCTTTCCTTCTTGGAAGCAAGGAAAAGAAAGAGAAATTTATGAAAAGGTGGAAAGAAAAAAATGAATGATGAGATGGCAGAAATTATTTTTTGTAACGTCTTTCCTATACTGAAATTCTGTATATCAAAACATATTTGCACATAGATGCCAATTAACAACCTGTAGATACATCCTGAATGTGGAGAGCACCCCAGGATTTTGAGTTCAGTATAGTTTCAAATGAGTGCCCAGCTGCAGATTCTGATCATATAGTGAGAAATGCAGAGGAAACAGAAGCCTAGCCCTCTTTGGGTTCTCTGAGTGGCAAAACTGGCTTATTGATTGCTGCTGCACCAGGTCTGTGTTACTCAGAGGCAATACTCAAGCTATGATAGCTCAGGGCAGACAATATGGAAGCCACCACATCTGCTGCACAAAACATCACCACCAAGTCATGTCAAGAGTAGTGAAGAGGGAACTGCATTAGGAGTTGCCTTCAATATATATCATGGTGTGCTGTAACAAACGCCAGCTAGTTGGACCACTGGTGCTGGCAATCAAGTAACATGACGTCTGATGCGGGGGGGGGGCGGGGCCAACACTCATGGGCGAATTCCTGGTTTCACCACCATGCATTTAGAATGTTGGGACTTGTGGAGGCTTCAGAATGTTGGAGGTGCTTTATATATATATATATATATATATATATATATATATAGGAAAATTAGGTTCTTACCTTGGTAATTTTCTTTCCTTTAGTCATAGCAGATGAAGCCATTACGTATGGGTTATGTCCATCAACCAGCAGGGGAGATAGAGAGCACTCAAACTTTCACAGTGTCCTCTTGGCCAGCTAGCTCCACTGCCTCTTCAGTATTTGAAGCTTCCAAAGCAGTATGGCAAACCGCAATGGGAATCACAAGAGCTTTCCTCACAGCGAACGATGGCCCATCACAAGGGCATGAACTCATAAAGGAGGGAATGCACATCCTCCTGGAGGGAATAAACTCATCCTCCTTATTGTATAAGTGGAGGGGAACACACGCGCCTCCTGGAGGGAATCACACATCCTCCCAACACATTGGAGGGAATGAACTCATCCTCCTATTTATAGAACTGGAGGGGAACACACGCGCCTCCTGGAGAGAATCAACACATCCTCCAAAAAAAACATGCTGGAGGGAATGAACACATCCTCCTAAATTTAAACTGAACATGAATCCTGAAGATTGTTTTCCAACTTTCTCCCAAGGAAGGAACTTCAGGAAATTAGAACAGAACCTGAAAAACAGATTCACAGCATACAGACAATCATACAGGGAGGGCTCATGGCTTCATCTGCTATGACTAAAGGAAAGAAAATTACCAAGGTAAGAACCTAATTTTCCCTTCCTTGTCATCAAGCAGATGAAGCCATTACGTATGGGATGTAACAAAGCAATCCCTAGATAGGGTGGGAACAAGCCACACCACGCGCTAGCACTTGTGCACCAAAACGCGCATCCCTCCTGGCAGCCACATCCAGCCTGTAATGTCGGGCAAAGGAGAACTTAGAAGCCCATGTTGCTGCACTGCATATCTCTTGAAGAGAGAGTGCTCCAGTTTCAGCCCAAGAGGAAGAAATTGCTCTAGTAGAATGTGCCTTAAAGGCTACAGGCGGAACTCTGCCGGCCAGCAGATAAGCTGAAAAGATAGTTTCTTTGAGCCAGCGGGCAATAGTGGCTTTAGACGCTGGAGACCCTCTGCGAGAACCAGATAGCAAAACAAACAGATGATCAGAAGTCCTGAAAGAGTTAGTAACTCGCAGATACTGCAGCAGAGTCCTGCGCACATCCAAAAGGTGCAGCTGCCCAAAAGATTCTGGAAACTCTTCCTCTGAAAAAGAGGGCAAGAAAATAGGCTGGTTTAGGTGAAAGGCTGAAACCACCTTAGGCATAAAGGAATGCACGGTCCGAACCGTGACTCCGGACTCTGAAAATTGCAGAAAAGGGTCTCTACAGGACAGCGCCTGGAGCTCTGACACCCGTCTCGCCGAGGTAATAGCCACCAGAAAAACGGCCTTCAGTGTCAAATCTTTCTCCGATGCTCGCCGAAGCGGCTCAAAAGGAGATGCCTGCAGGGTTTTCAAAACTAGCCCCAGGTTCCAAGCTGGACAGGGTGCTCGCACTGGAGGTCGGAGCCGAAGCACCCCTCTAAGAAACCGTGCCACATCTGGGTGAGCAGCCAAAGACACGCCTTCCACCTTACCACGAAGGGAGGCCAACGCTGCCACCTGCACCCACAGGGAATTATAGGCCAAGCCTTTTTGTACACCATCCTGCAAAAAAAAGTCCAGAATCGGCGAGACAGGAGCCCGCATTGGAGCAATGGCTCTGGAAGCACACCAAGACTCAAACAGGCACCAAATCGTGGCATAAGCCACGGAAGTGGACCGCTTGCGGGCTTGCAGGAGAGTGGAAATAACTTTATTGGAATAACCTTTATCCCTCAATTGCGCCCTCTCAATAGCCATGCCGTAAGACCAAAGCGGCCGGCGTCCTCCATGGCTACCGGTCCCTGAGTCAACAGGTTCGGTACCAGAGGTAACAGCAGAGGAGCCTCCAGGAGCATCTGTCGGAGGTCTGCATACCAAGGTCTCCTTGGCCAATCCGGGGCAATGAGGACCACTTCTCCTGGGTGCAGCCGAATCCGCAAGAGCAGGCGCCCTATCAAGGGCCATGGGGGAAACACATAAAGTAGACCCAGAGGCCAGGGTTGAGCCAAGGCATCCAACCCCGCCGAGCGAGGATCTCTCTGTCTGCTGAAGAAGCACGGGACTTTGGTATTGGCACTTGTCGCCATTAGATCCATCACGGGCTTGCCCCATTTGGCACAGATCTGCAGGAATACTTCGGCTGCCAGATTCCATTCTGCTGGATCGATCTGATGCCTGCTCAGATAATCGGCCTGCACATTGCTCTGACCTGCAATATGAGCTGCCGACAGACACTGAAGATGCAGCTCGGCCCAGTGGCAAATCAGTTCGGCCTGTGCGGCTAGTGCTCTGCACCTTGTTCCGCCTTGTCGATTTATATAGGCCACCTCTTTCGTGTTGCCCGACATCACTCTGACAGCCAATCCTTCCAGGGTCACTTGAAAGGCCAGAAGCGCCTGAAACACCGCTTTAAACTCTAGGCGGTTGTTGGACCACTCCGACTCCTCGGGTGTCCATAGACCCTGGGCATGCTTCCCCTTGCAGTGTGCGCCCCAGCCCTTCAGGCTGGCATCTGTTACCACTAGGCACCAAACGGGGAGCGTCAGCGGCATTCCTCGCCGCAGCATGCTGTCCGAGAGCCACCACTCCATGCTGAGACGGGCCGCAGGGAGCCATGCATCCGGGAAAAAAAGCCTCACTGGGCAGTCCCAGGCCAGAATCCATCGGGGGGGGGGGGGCAATCAGAGGAGCCTCAGGCGACCCTTGAGGAAGGGCTCTTTTCATCATGTATGCTTTATGCAGCAAAAGCACAAAATCCGGGGAGAAAATCTCACCCTGGGCACCCAAATCCTGTCCGGTGCTAGCCACTCCTGAAATAACCTCATCTCGAGGTGTCCCACCCGGCTCAGGTCTCTCCGTGTCCACGGAAGCCGCGCCATGCGGTGTAAGCAAAATGGCGCCCGCTGCCAGCTCAGAGCGGGAAGAAACATCGCTCGCCATGCTCGGGCCGGCTCCTACGCCAATACAGCACGATTTACAGAGCCCTGCTGCTGATTTGCGCTTGCCACAAGTGGAACAGCGCTTTACATTGTCCGCAGCCATCGCCGAAAAACGGCGGTAAAATCCAAAATGGCGGTTTCGCGCCAAAATCGCCCCGATCGCGGGCCCACCCCGGAGGAGTTGGAAAACACTCTTACCTCAAAGGATCTAGTGTACAACTACGATCCTGCTGAAAATCAGGTCAAAAACCTCTGTTCCAGCGTCTCTGCGTTTAAAAAAGCGACGCAACTTTTTTTTTTTTTTTTTTAAAGCTGTGAGGAAAGCAGTGGTATTGAAGACTCCGGAGGCTCAGATGAGTGGGAAAGGCAGGGAAAGGGCGAACCTATATGCCTGCATCCACTGTTGGTGGGTAAGGACAGGGAAAGCAAGGCAATATGTCCACATCCACAGAGGTATGGGTAAGGCAGGGAAAGGGCTAATCTATGTGCCTTTAAAGTGAAGCTGCTATAGCCTCCAACACCTCGGTTAACAACTGGCAAGCCAGGAACCACCTCCCGGCAGATTTTTCTGGAGCTCGAACAAGCTGCAGCCACCCTGCTAAGGGAGATAGAGAATACTGAAGAGGCAGTGGAGCTAGCTGGCCAAGAGGGCACTGTGAAAGTTTGAGTGCTCTCTATCTCCCCTGCTGGTTGATGGACATAAACCATACGTAATGGCTTCATCTGCTTGATGACAAGGAAATATATATATATATATATATATATATATATATATATATATATATATATATATATATATATATATGGTTGAATGAATAGAGAGAGGGACCGACCCTCAACAATAGAAGGTATCTCTTGGTATGAAACATCTAAATATGCTTTTGTGTGCCAACAATGCTTTGAAAAACAAAGTCACTGATGCTATCCAGGACAGTGAAGTTGATATCCAAAATTATGTTATAATGAGTCCCTGTGTTCATAGGCAGATTCCACATCTCAAGAAAAAAATCCAGTATAATGACATTCTGTTTAAAAATGTTTACTTGACACAGGGGATTGCTATAGTGGGCAATTCTACAACTGGGCACCTCAAAACAGCTATTAGAAAGCGAAGTTGTTCACCTGTAGTGGCTGTTAACTGAGGACAGCAAACCAGGTATTCTCATATGTGGGGTGATGTCACCCAATGGATCCCAGTGCAAATGCTGACTAGTGTATAGATGTTTCAAGAAAATTCTAGTAACATCCCACTGTGCATGCGCAGATGCCTTCCCGCCTGACGTGCGAGCGTGGGTCCCTCAGTAAGGTAATATAGCTAATGGAATATAACTCATAGGGGAGGTGGGAGGTGTCCTCAGAGAACACCTGCTACAGGTAAGTACTACTACTACTACTATTTAGCATTTCTATAGCGTTACAAGGTGTACGCAGCGCTGCACAAACATAGAAGAAAGACAGTCCCTGCTCAAAGAGCTTACAATCTAATAGACAAAAAACAAAGTAATCAAATCAATTAATGTGTACAGGAAGGAGGAGAGGAGGATAGGTGGAGGCGAGTGGTTACAAGTGGTTACGAGTCAAAAGCAATGTTAAAGAGATGGGCTTTCAGTCTAGATTTAAAGGTGGCCAAGGATGGGGCAAGACGTAGGGGCTCAGGAAGTTTATTCCAGGCGTAGGGTGCAGCGAGACAGAAGGCGCAAAGTCTGGAATTGGCAGTAGTGGAGAAGGGAACAGATAAGAAGGATTTATCCATGGAGCGGAGTGCACGGGAAGGGGTGTAGGGAAGGACGAGTGTGGAGAGATACTGGGGAGCAGCAGAGTGAGTACATTTATAGGTTAGTAGAAGAAGTTTGAACAGGATGCGAAAATGGATAGGGAGCCAGTGAAGCGACTTGAGGAGAGGGGTAGTATGAGTAAAGCGACCCTGGTGGAAGACGAGACGGGCAGCAGAGTTTTGAACCGATTGGAGAGGGGAGAGGTGACTAAGTGGGAGGCCAGCAAGAAGCAGATTGCAGTAGTTTAAACGAGAGGTGACAAGCGTGTGGACGAGGGTTTTGGTAGAGTGCTCAGAAAGAAAGTAACGTTGCTTTCTCTGAGGACGCAAAACAATTAGCACAGTAGAGGATATTGGAAAGTACTAATATGCTGAAACGGGTTGTATTGGGTAAGTCTCATAAGTGCACCACGGCTGGTATCACTTCACTCCCGCGGTGAACCTCTCACCGTGTGTATATTCTAATCATTGACTGTACCCCCAACCTACCAATTATTAAAGTTCTTCTCTCTTTTTTCTTCTCTCTTTATTAATTGTGTAAAAATTGAGGCAATATGTTACTTATCTTATTATCAACAAGGTGTGCTCGCAAACCCCGACAGGTAGCCTGTTTCGCAATACTTGCTTTGTCAAGGGGGAGCCCTTCACCAAATATTTGACCGTAACGCCTCTGGTTAACATCTCTGAGGACAAGCAGGTTCAGTTGTTTTCTCGCATGTGGGAATTCCTAGCTACCAGGCTCACTGAAAACAACAACGTTAGGACAATAAGGACTTGAAATGTTGAGGGCCTCCAAATCAATGAACCTGAAACCATATATATACTAGCTGTGAAGGTGCAGCCTGGAACATAAGAAAACTGGGCCAAGGAGGGTGGAGTTGGATTCTAGACACTAAACAGATTCTGCAGGACTGTCTGACAGAACCAACTGTCACATCGGGTATCCTGATCAAAGAAGTAGTGAGATGTGAATGTGTAGACTGAAAACCATATTGCAGCTTTGAAAATCTCCTCAATAGAGGCTGATTTCAAGTGGGACATTATGAGCATTGACATGACCCTCAAGAGCCTACCCAGTCTGGGCATAAATGAAGGCGATTATATTCTTATGGGCGCCTCAGTGTTTAGCTAAAAATGCTAGAGCTGCTTTGTGAAAGACCCTCTCAGAAAGGAGAAAAAAATAAAAAAAACCTTTGTAATTTATGCCAATGTCTGCTTTCAAAGTACAGTTAAAAACTACACCAGATTTTGCAGGTTAGGGACAGTTCAATTCCTTACAAAGTCACTAAGAAAATATATATTTTATTCAATCAGATACCATTTTGAAATCACTAATCCCTAAAGAAACAACGCTCGCTTCATCGTTTTACAGTTTTGTTGTGGTGCTCTAAAAAGGCCCCATCAGAAGTGCTATGCCAATACCATGAGAAAAAGCCAGGAGAACATTTTGTACTGGTCACCTTTCCTACCAGATGTTCAACTGAATTATTTTGAGTCTTTGCAAGTGTTTGTACCTCATTCCAGATGATTATAATTTAATAAAACAAATTCCACCAGCCATCATGAATGCAATTTTTAAATAGATTTATTCAGTATGTCATCTGCATCAAGCTTAGATTCCAGTGCATAAACCTTAGTAACTTAAAAAGGCAACTTGAATAGACATTGATAAATGAGCAGCTGTCATGATAAAGCAGACTTAGTCTTAATGGGGAATCTGTGTCTGGGCCCAGGACTATCCCAGACCAGTATTGCAGAGAAGTTCTTCATGAGCCTTTGCTGGTTTCCTTGCGCTTTATCACCACTACCTCACAGTTGGTGTACCTCAGGGCTCTGTCTTGGGACCTCTTTTCTCCATCTATACATATTCCTTTGGTGCTGTGATCTCCTCTCATGGTTTTCAGTATAATCTTTATGCTGATGACTCCCAGATCTACCTCTCTACATCAGAAATTTCAGCAGGAATCCAGGCCCAAGTCTCAGCCTGCCAGTTTGATATTGCTGCCAGGATGTATCACCACCACTATCTAAAACTAAACATGGCCAAGACTAAACTTTTTATCTTTTCCTCTAAACCGACCTCTCCTCATCCCCCATTCTCTATCTCTGTGGATAATATTCTCATCTTCCTTGTCTCATCAGCTCGTAATCTTGGGGTCATCTTTGACTCCTCTCTCTCTTTCACTGCACATATCCAACAGAATGCTAAAACCTGTCATTTCTTTTTCTGTAATATCACTAAAATTTGACCCTTCAGCAATCTGAATTTTTAATAAATCAGAGTTGTTTAATAGAATGAGGGACTTGATCTTTTTCAATAATACAGAGAGGATATTCTAGAAAATAAGATCTACTTCAGAATACCGATTGTCCAGAATTATTTAAATTTTTCTCTCAGGAAATAACACTGTCATATTATTCATCAATAATATATGACCAATTAGTAAAAAAATGTTTTTCCACAGCCTTTTGCTTAAAACATACACAAACCTTAAACTGCTCAAAATCAGTGCCGTAGCGAGGGCTAATGGCACCCAGGGTGGGTCGCCGCTGCGCACACCCCCGGGTGCAGCACGGCACAACCCCCCCCCCCCCCCCGGACCGCATTCTTAACTGCGGGAGGGCCGATCCGCTTCGAGAGCACGTCACTCGGAGCTGGGTCAGCCCCGCTGGTTCCCTACTCTCTCTGCCCCGGAATAGGAAGTAACCTGTTCCGGGGCAGAGAGAGCAGGGAACCAGTGGGGCCGGCACCCCCAGAGCGCATGCACCTGGGGCGGACCGCCCCTCCCGCCCCCCTTCCTATGCCACTGCTCAAAATTATTTAGTTACCAATAAATTCTATTTGTTTCCTGTATGCACACTCAGTGAACACACCTATTCAGAATTCAGTTCTGTTCCTAACTGCCAACCAAAGCTCTGAAGCAGGAGAAAACCCACTGCATCAGCCCAAGGTTCTCCGGCCTGACTTGTGCAGCCAATAGGAAGTTTGCGTTTTTCACACACAATTCTTTGCCATGAAAACATCTTTAAAAATATTTTAAAAGATTATTTTAAACTGTCATTTTTGCTTCTAATGCTCCTTTTCATTGCTAGCTGCAAAATCACAGTGTTTTATATAGAAATTTTCACGTTTAGAACCCTTTTAGCTTTTGTTCTAACCTCATTACTGTTTCCATAAACTATATGATTATATAGCTTTCCATCATCTTCACAATACAGCACATCTCTGCTGCCAGCCATCATTACAACACCCCTTTTAACGCCTCCCCAATACCTTGCCAGGGTCATTCTTGTTAACACAGGTCTCTCTGCCAGTCTCTTTATTAAATCTGCACAGGTGTGAATTTCTGTGCCATTTACAGTTCCCCCCCTGTCTTTCCTTCACTTCCCAGCATGCTCAGGCCCTGTTCTGTCACATCCACATATGCGCAAATGGTGCAAGATGTGTCAGTCTCATGCCACATTTATGGCCCAACCACAGTATTTCCAGCCATGTGAGTAGTACTGGCGCATCTTGAAAACATTTTGTTCTGGCTCTAAAGCTCTCCTTTAATCTCTGGGCCTCAGCTGAGAGTATCAGGTCTACCCCCCCTCCTGTATCACTCAAGTGTACACCACTGTGAATGTGTGTGGTGGTGATGTCACTGACCAGCCCAGAGCTTTGAGTCTAGCTGCAGCCAGCACTCTCTCTAAGCACCCTCTGAGCCCTGGTGGCCCACAGCACTGACCTTTTGTGCCATTGCACAATCATACTGGCCACCACTGCTGCTGCAACCTGCAACTGCTCAAATCTTCCCAGGGCCCCAGGTAACATTAAAAAAACAACAACAACAACAACTAATTGGTTACAATAGGATACATCAAGTCTGGGCTGCTAAGATGACAAACAATGTCCATGCCTGATTTAAAGAACCTTTGCAGTTGTTCTTTTTAGCTTTTTTGTTTTAACCATTTTCCTTATTTTATCATAGTTGCCCCTTTGAAAGTTACATGCCCACACAGTAGATTTCCTTTGTGTCTTCACTCCTGTTATCAACTTAAGGAGTCTTTTTATTTAGGTGCACTAACAGATTTAGTGTGTGCTAACGATTAGCGTGCACTAAATGATAAGGCACCCACTATAGGCGCCTTATCATTTAGTGCACGCTAATCATCAGCATGCACTAAGGGGCCCTTTTACTAAGGTGTGTAGGCGCCTTCGAACATCCAATGCATGACAAGTTGGCACTAACGCCCAGCTACCGCGTGCCCCGGGCAGTAATTTCATTTTTGATGTGCGCCCAACACACGCGGTAGAAAATATTTTCTATTTTCTACCGCAGGGCCCTTGCCCAGCAGTAATCACCAGTTGGTGCGTGCCGCACGCTTACTGCCGGTTAGCGCAGGAGACCTTACTGCTAAGTCAATAGGTAGTGTTAAGGTCTCAGGCTGAAAATGAACAAGCACTGGTTTTCATTTTGCTGCATGTCCATTTTCTGGCACATTAAAAAAAATCCCCTTTTTTCCATGTATGCTCAGGAAATGGACCAGTGCCTTAGTAAAAGGGCCCCTAAATATTTTAGCACACATTAGTGAAAGGACCCCTAAATTTGTTCATTTCTGATCACTATTGCGAAGTGAACCCAAAACCATTACCTCTCGCACCAAGTCCTGCATTCCACTAAAGTAGCTCCCCCTATTGACGGTTCTGAAGCAGCTGCTTTCAAAGCCAGTGGAACATTTCTCTACAAGGACAACTTGTTTCTCAGACTCGCTGCTTCTGCAGAATTCACTGCACCTCTCACGTTAACCAACATTGCTTTCAAAATGGCTAACTCCGGTCATGAGCAACTCTGCTTCTAATAAAGTGGACTAAAGTAAGAGATGCAGCAAACTCCCCAGAAAACTGAGTCTATGAAACAAGGAGCCTTTGTAGAGAAATGTTCCACTGGCTGTATAACAAGTTTGAAAGCTAAGTACTTTTTTCTTTGTTAAATAATGAATGTATTATTTTGATAAATTATACATTATTGCTTTGCCCCTCTGTGTGGTTTAACTGATTATTATATGATACACATCCAGCCATCATTTAAATTTTTATGTTAAAGGGGATTATTTTGAATTTTGAACAAGAGTGCTTTTCAAGATTATGATACTTATTTTGAGTAAAGTGATGCTTATTATGAAATTATAAATACATTATTGTAGAGGTATTTTTTTGACCTGTGATTTAAAAAAGCTATAGAAATCTATATCAATGACTCTCTAACATTTTTGACTGAGGTCTTTTTCTCCATCTTTTTTTAACCTGCAATTTATGTACTCATTTTCCCTCACAACACAAACAATATTCTTTTGAGCTGTAAACATTTTAGCTCCATTTGTTTGAGGATTTTGCTGATCATAATTGAAATCATCCATTATTATAGTATCGCCAAATATGTTAGCATTCCAAATTTCTGTTAACATTTCATTATCTGTCTGCTCATTCTGGCTAGATGGATGGTATATAGCCCTAAATGAACAGTGAGCCCTTGAAGGTTTGAAAACTAATACAGCCATAGACATCAGGAAGGCAGATAAGGGAGAGACTATAGCAGTACAGGATCGAGATGCCTATGTTACTGAAGTCAACAGGCAGCTCGCAGCAGGATCAGATTATGTTGAGTTGTTGCCTGACCCCACTGTTGATTTGCAAAGAGAAATGTTTTTGATAACTAGTGAAGGGTATGCTGTGGGCTTTTTGACGCAAAAGGAATTTCACTTCCTGAACACACAACAGCCTCAAATACCTGTTTTTTTATACTTTACCAAAGAACTTTAAGACATTAAACAATCCTACGGGTAGACCAATCATTTCAAGTAGAGGGTCAGTCTTGGAACCCCTTTCTATGTTCACTGATTATTATATATATTTTTTGTTGCAGCTGCTAGTAACAGCGAGTAGATCGTATCTTAAGGATACTGCTCATTTTTGTGATGTCTTGCTGAGCGATGAGAAGATATACATACATGTATGATAACACTAGATGTAACTTCGCTATATACGATAATACCACAGGATGAAACATTAGAAATCTTGACACAAGAACATCTCCAAGGGTATCTATGTCTTTTATTATACAGTTAGCAAGTTTGGCCATGAGGACATTTTTTTTTCAGTTTGAACAAAAGATCTTTCAGTAGCTTTCTGGAGTAGCCATGGGTGCTATGATGGCTCCTTCAGTGGCCAATATGTGTATGCAGTGGACTTGTTCAATTGTGTATGTCTATGGGTTTGGTTTATCTTTTTTTCTTATAGGATTGGGGAGTGGACCTTTTGCAGCAGTTTGTGCTATATTTGAATGGCTGCCATCCTAGAATACAGTTTGTGATAAACACTCAGGTTTCTAAGATATCTTTTTTGGATGTGCTGGTGAAGAAGACGGATGATGGGTGTTTGACAACTGTGTTTCTTAAAGATACGGATAGAAACACTTTTTTAAGTTATCAGAGTTGTCATCCCCCCTCACTGAAAAACAGCCTCCCATTCTCCCAATTTCTCAGACATTGGAGGGTTTGTTCCACAGATTCTGAATTTTGCAGTCAAGCTGAAGAAATTGCAGAGATGGGGGTATCCAACTCAAGTGGTGCAGCAGGCATATCGCAGGTCTAAGTATAATAACTGTGATTTTTTTTATAGCACTCCGTGGAGTTTTTTGCAGATGAAGATAGTAAGAACACACTTACTTATGTGACAAACTACAGTGTGGGTTCTTCCAGAGTAATTCGAGCAGTGCAAAAACACAGTGATGTTGTAAAGACAATCCCAGTGTCAAAACAAATCAGATCCCCAGTCTCTGGTAATCAGACAATCCCGACATTTAAGGACACAGTATTAAGATTTGCCTATAGTAGGGGGAAAAACTTAAAAGAATAACTTTGTCCATCTATACTTTTCATACCGAAAGATGACACCTTCTCTAGCTACTCTTTATATAGCACTAATTGAAGAATCATATATTTATCAGCTGGAAGAATTTTCTGATGTGATTTTGTGGAGATGTTTTTTGGATGATTTTTTTTTTGTATGGCACGGCACACTTGAAAAATTAGAAACCTTTGTCACTAAGTTGAATGAAGGTGATCCAAATTTTATGCATTGCCATCAACAATCCATTGTTTTGAGGAAAACTGAAAAGGTTTTGTAATTTACTAGAATCTCATACCTTCCATTTGGTGGCTCAGAGTTTGTTTCTTTCTGTTATAGATTATAGTAATAGTATATATTCAGGATGTAAGAAAGGTTAATAAAAAAAAAAATCAAACAATCTAGAATATTGTCGTGCAGCTGATTTATTCAGCCCCAAAATATGGCAGAGCGACTCCACTTCTATAATAAAGTTGCATTGGTTGTCAATTGAAGCCTGCCTCCATTTCAAGATTTGCACATTAGTTTTTAGATCTTTTATGGAATGGCCCTGTAATATTTAATTGATAAGACTGTTATTCCAATAAAGGAAAGAGATCTATGACATGAGATTCTATGCACTTTCATTTTCCTAATGCTAGTAAATTGAAGAATAAATCTATGTTTTCCTCAAGTTTTGATATCAGGCTCCAACAATCTGGAACTCTCTTCTTGCTTCCCTCAGAGAAACAAGAAATTATTTGAGTTTTAGGAAATCATTAAAAACGTTTCAAGAACGTTTTGAAAGTTTGAAAGCTTGCATAGATATTGATGCTATATTGATTAAGTTGTAATTCCTAGGGCTTACCTGGTTATCTTTAGATATTGTGATCAGCATAGAACTCCAATGGGTGACATGTAATGCAATTCCTTTGTCTTTACTGGCTCTGCTCTCAGTAACAGGCTTTAAAAACAAAGCTAAGTAATTAATATCCCAGTATCTACACAGGGTTACCCAATGAGGGAGTTAAGGATTGCATATAAACAAGCAAAATATTCTTCATGGGAAACACTGCTGACTTACCATCAAAGGGATGCCAATGATAGGTTGACTGTATAGTGCTATTCATGCCAGGAAGCTCTCAAGGGACTAAACTTATTTTTAAATACTGGCACATTTTTATTTCCTCATGAGTTATTTTCAGATATACTGCTGAATGCTTATCAGTGTGGGCAAAATATTGAGGAACTTTTGAAAATCAAAAAAATGGGAGGTGATAAAGGAATATACCCACGAGGTTTATGGGCATTAGGGAAGATTCTATATATGGAGACTACAGTTGTGCATGCAAATCAGTGCACATTGCCAATTTGCACACACAACTTGATTAATGAGCCAATCAGCACCAATAATTGACTAACAACCAATTACTGGCGTTAATCCTTCTTAATTGGGATTTACACCTGGATCATATTCTATAACAATCTATGTGTAAATCCTAGGATGCATATTTTTGGAGGGCATGTTTAAGGGTGGGGGGTGTTCCTGTGAACTACACACATTCTTATAGAATATGCCCGATTTGTACCTAATTTAGGCACCAGCATTTACGCAGATGCCCTGTATGATATGATAGTTTCTGGATTTTTGTGAACTCCTTATTTTCCCCTCTTGGTTTAATTCTACCCCCTTCTATGTTGTCCATTATTTGCCCTGTGGCAGTGCTGCCAAACACTACTCCAATTCCTTCATGAAAATTTCCTTTGGTGTGCATCAGAGCTGATGGCCACTTAGCAAGCTTACAAGATCATGAAGACACTTGTCAGCCATTAAACATCCAGTATGTGATGATTCTGATGGGAATTCATGATGGGAGAATTAATTAGATTTTGTCTGTCACAACCAGACAAATATTTATCAGCAAGGAATAGGATGCATTTGATGGTCTGACCTGCTATTTCTCTCATGCCTCACTAACCCTGCACCTCCTCTGCCTTCCTTTGCGCTTTTGTGAAGGTGGAACATGACACCTGCTTTTTCACAGTTCTTAAATTGGATGATGGGCAATAGGACGTCATTGGCATGATCCTTAAAATCTGAGTGGAATGGAATAGGGAAATGCAAATTAATGCAATCTCTTTGGGGTCCTTTTACTAAGGTGAGCTGAAAAATGGCTTGCGTTAGTGTAGGCACAGGTTTTGGGCGCGCATTGATCCATTTTTCAGCTTGCCTGTAAAAAAGGCCTTTTTTATTTTTGCAGAAAATGGATGTGCGGTAAAAATCAAAATTGTCACATGCCCATTTTGGGTCTGAGACCTTACTGCCAGCCATGGACCTAGTGATAAAGACTCACGTGGTAACCGGGCGGTAATGACCTACGCACATCAAGTGCCACTTGGCGTGCGTCCAATACGTGTGTCTGAAAATAAAAATTATTTTTTGGATGCGCAACAAAAATGAAATTACTGCAAGAGCCATGCAATAGTCGTGCGGTAACTCCATTTTGGTGTGCGTTGGGCGCACATAGATGCTTACGCAGCTTAGTAAAAGGGCCCCTTTATTTTCTGTTTTATAAAAGCTATATGGACACCTAGTAAATTGCATCGAGCAAAATTGGATTTCTCTATCCTATGCTGGCATTGCAATTCTCATTTGGGAAACGTATTACATATGTTATTCGTTTGTCCAAATATTTTTCCATTTTGGTTAGAGGTATGGAATGTGATACAAAAGATTCTGCCTCTTAATAGTCTTACAACATCTATTATTATCATATATCATTCCTTGAACTATCAAGGCATTCTAGATAAATGTCAATCCGGATTACTGGATATTTTAATTACCATCACCATTCAGATGATACTTCAGAACTGGAAATCCTGCTCTTTCTTAAATATCACCTTTTTGTGGTCAACAGTTCTAATGATACACAAATATGAATGTAAAGCCTCTGAATTTACTAATAGACATAAAACTATTGAGAAAATTTGGTCTCCCCTTATTTCCTTCTCTTCCATATAACTTCTTCATTATCTTCTCTATTATATGTGCTACCTTTATTTCTACATTATATACACACTGTAATGCTAATTTTCTGTTATTTTATAATCTACTTTCATAGAGAGGATGACATTATTACTTGTTATCATGTTCCTCAAACTTGACACTTTGGAAATTTTATTTATTTTTTTAATTTGTTACATTTGTATCCCACATTTTCCCACCTATTTGTAGGCTCAATGTGGCTTACATAGTACCAGAGAGGCGTTAGCAGACTCCGGTGTAAACAAATACAAAGTGATATTGTGGTAAGATAAAGTTCATGTGGCACAGCCATATTAGGGAATCGTACAACGGAAGAGTTGTGTTATGTCCATTACGTACTTTAGTTTTGTTGTGGTGCAGAGATCTGGCATTTATGTTGGGTTGGTAGGGTATGCTGATAAAATAGTTAAGCTTTGGAAATCATTGCCAGAGAATGTGGCAAAAGTACTAAGAATAGTCAAGTTTAAAGAGGACTTGGGCAAGTTCCTGGAGACATATTCAATAAACTGCTATTAAAGTTAGCTGGGGAATGCTTCTGCTTATCCCTGAGGTTAAGTAGGATGAAATCTTTTTTAAAACTACAATTACTGGAGCCTCAGTTACTGAATCCCTCCCTCTCAACGCCTCAGAGAAAATGGTGGTCATGCTGGTCTCTATACTGCTGTAGGGCTATGTCTTCCAGCTTAGCTGTGACATTGTTGCCTCAGGGATTTGGTTAATTCAGTGATACGTTTGTTTCACTGTTTTTCAAAGAGACACAAGATAATTGCCCACAATATCACCACACACACCTTTCTGGAATGGTTTCAATATGTCTGGTGGCACACATGTGTCTATGTTGAAAACAAACATGAAGAATAGTGGTTCCTGATGCTGTCATTGGTTTTTACCATTCATATCATAAACGATGCATACCCCTACAAAAATGATTATTCAGGCATAACAAGCTGTAAGTAACTAAAGCTCTTCCCCTGTGACTACTGGTTGTAAGTTCTGAGAGCCTCTGTCCTCAATACATCTGTTGTACTAAGTGCTTACCTCGTTTTTCAACGGCTTCTATACACTTTCTCACAAACTGGGGCACTGTTGTGCGTTCACGTTCACAAAGTATGTGCAAGTGACAGCCAAAAACTTGATCTGTGATGAAAGGGAGCAAGAAAGAACCATATTAACATAGAAATGTTACTTGAATAATTCTCATTTCACCTAGGATTATGGCGTTTCTGTACTAGCTACCTCCATCTCTGTCCCTTTCAATAGTTTGAGACACCATCAGTTTCTACTAACTACTGGATAATAGGCCCATTGCTATTTCTTAGATTGGTCTTCATGTTCCTTTATTCACACAATAACTTTCAAGATTAATTCTTGTCTTGCTGTAAAGATTCCATAATTTTTTACAAAACAGTTATGATTCCTGGTACTACTCGTGGTGTAATTTCAATTAGTGACTTCCATTAGTCTGGAGTGGGTGAGCAAACACATTTGTATGTGAAAAAAAAATTTAATTAGAATTTTCTATATAAAGGAGTAATTTTATAACAGGACACCTTTAAGAATAAAACTATTTTATGCTTATATTTCAAAGGCCTATGAAAAAATATTAAACTACAGGGAGCAACAATTTATTTTCTAGTTACGATCTGTTATTCCCAAGGGACTGAACGCTGAAATAGAATGGATGTCATAACTCTGATGGGTTCTGTGATTGGTGGGTGGATTGATCAGCTGATTCTTTAAATACTAGGAAGTAGGACGCCTGCACCATCTTGACCATGAAAGCATTTTCCAGCATGATGGATCTGACTAAGCATTAGGTAGAGGGAGTCCAGAAGATTAGAGCACTCCTGTTTTTTTATTTTTTACAATTGTACCCCGTGCTCTCCCACTCATGGCAGGCTCAATGCGGCTTACATATACAGGTACTTATTTGTACCTGGGGCAATGGAGGGTTAAGTGACTTGTCCAGAGTCACAAGGAGCTGCCTGTGCCTGAAGTGGGAATCAAACTCAGTTCCCCAGGACCAGCGCCCACCACCCTAACCACTAGGCCACTCCTCCACTAGGTATTAATTATAAGGAGGTTTTAAGAATATTTTCTTATTTTTCAGGAGGTATAGCCTTGATACAGCCAACATAAGATAAGTGCACTTCTTTAGATTAGATAGATTAGAGTGGATATAACATTTATAAAATTACAAAAATATAAAACATTTTGAAAATGGAAAGACCAGTGATGATGATGGTGCCTAAATCTTAATGAGATTAGTCATACTCATTGAGTAGTACTGCTGAGGTCTTTGATAAATTATCCTGTTACATTTTTTTCAACTCCAGTACTGTCATTGAAGTGTATATTTCAATGGCCAACATTGGTGCCTAGCCTATGGTGCTCATTTTCAAACGAGAAAAATGTCTCAAAAGTGGCATTTTCATGGGGAAAACATCCATGTTGCAATTTTTGAAACTCATATTTGAGACATTTTCTTTACAGTTTGCTTAAATCACAAGGGGGCATGTTGGGGTTTGGGTGGGATTTGGGAGGGCCCAGAATTTGGATGTTTTCCTGATATAATGGAACATGATAAAAATGTATCAGGCAAAAATAGGGAGGTTATCATCTGGACCTGTTTCAATCATGACTAAGGACCCTATTTACTAAGGCACAGTGAACACTAAAATTATCACATGCTAAACGTTAGAGATACCCATAGGAATATATGGGTGTCTTTAGCATTTAGAGTGCGCTAAAAATGCTAGCATGCCCTTAGCACATCACAAACTAGACTGTGACAACTTCAGATATTATGGCTATTCCTATTAGAGCAGCAAGCTGGTTCCAGGAGTAGGTTACTGGTCAGTGCAGTGAACTGTAGAGAAAGAGCCCCATGTCCATATCACACTCTAACTAGTACACTTATGGTAGAAATTGTAAGCCTTCCAAAACCCACAAAATACTGCAACAGTAGCTGCAGACCTGAGAGCTCTTCTAGTGGTATAAAATTAGATACAGTAGGTTTTTAGGTGTCCCTGGAGGTCTCACAATACAAAATAATGGTGTTAAGGTAGGATGTGGTCTACTCTTCTGACCACTAGACTGCTCCTTTGCTCTGCTGGGATGTCTGTGTGGCCAGTTTACTAGGAATGATACCTACCATACAGCCATCCCTAGGGTTTTTTCTGTGCATTTTGCTCTAGGACTTTTGTTTTTTAAGTAGATAAAGAAATATGTACTGAGCACAAAATCATCTGGAAATTAGCAATTTTTGTACCAAAGAACAGAAGTTTTTCCGGTTCAAAAACTGCTATGTTCAGGATAAGATTTTTAGCAAAACATCTATGACTGGACTTGAATATCATATCAAAAATGTCCCTCCACATGTTTTTATAAAATGGGATCATAGAATAAATCCCACTAGTGCAATGGTGTAGCCACGGGTGGGCCTGGGTGTGCACAGGCCCTATTCTTCAGTGGTGGCATCTCACTCCTCCCTCTCCTCCTCCGGCTGCCCAGCATCTGCTCCCTCTCTTGAACCCCGTCCCTCCCCAGTGTACTTATGAGGTGTCCCAGTGGCTGAAATGATTCATCTTCGCTGCCTGCACCGTCTCGCACAGGCTTCCCTCTGCTGCTCCCACCCTTGCTGATGTCACATCCTGTTTCCTCACTGGCGGGATACAGCAGAGTGAAGTCTGAGGGGGCCAATGCAGACAGTGAAGATGAATCAGTGAAGCTGCCAGGACACCTCTGAAGTGTGCCGGGGTGGAATGGGGATATTCAGAGAAGGGGCAGTCTTTGAGACAGGGGGTTGGGGATGACACAAGAAATGCTGAGCATGGGGGGAGGGATGGTTAGAAGGCCCACCCAACTTAACTCAGGCCCACCCAAAATACAAGGTCTAACTACATCACTGCATTAATGCACAAATTTATACTTACTACACAAAACTATTTGGTCCATTCTCAGTTCATTAGGTCTTCTTTCCCAATTTTCAATTTGTTTTTTTCTTTAAATTTCATTCCACATCTTCATTTTTTATAAAATTGTTAAATCAGTTTGATGCACACTAATTTTTCTAAGGCACTCAAATGAACCAAGTGTGCACTGATGGTTCTACATTCATATTGTAAATATGTGCATTTACCCTATGCATTCACATACATGTTTTAGAAAGCACACACAAATTCTCTAAGGAGCCACTTTCAATTAGATGGCAAGTACATGCATAAATGAAGCTATTCCAGCTGTTTATGTGTATTTGATGACATACACACATAAATAATAATTTGGCTATGTGTTGTTCTGTAAGTACATGCATATCTCTGATAGTGTGTACTTTACAGGTGGGTGTTCATATGGGTGGATTCTGGGTGAGGGACACATGCATGTAACTTTATACAATGCTATAAGTTATGCATGAATCTCCTGGATCGGGTGCATTTACACACATATGCATATATAACCAATTTTATGAGTATTCCATAAAGAAAGCGGGGGTGCCTTTATAAAACTGCCCTCATATTTTGCAAATCTGCCACCAAAACTGAGGTGTGGAGGCATGGAGGGGCATTTTCAATATGACATCCAAGTCCAGTTGTAGATGTTTTGCTGAAAATGTCTAAAATTCTCATCCTTAACATAGCAATTTTTGGACCAGAAAAACACCTTTTTTTTAAATTTTTTTAAAATAGCTATTTTCCGGACAGTTTTGTGCTCAGTACCTATTTCTTTAGGTACCATTAAAAAAAAAGTACCCCAGAGAAAAAATGCACCAAAAGAAGCCATGGGGATGGCTGTGTGGCACCCTTCCTAGTAAACTGGACACACAAACATCCCAGAAGAGCAGAGGAACAGCCTAGTGGTCAGTGCATTGGACTTCACATAAAAGGACCCAAGGTACAAATCCTACTTTAACACCCTTATTTTGTATTGTGATCCCTCCAGGAACACCTTAAAACCTACTCTTGTCATTGTTCAAAACTATTTAACCAGCCAGGAATGGATTCTGTCCAGTGTTTTAGTGCCTAACCGCAAATATTCAGCAGGAGAAAACTGGCTATCTCCACTGAATATTCATGGTTAATACACAAACCAAAACACAAAAATGGACCAATGAATTCCACACAATCTCATAAAACAAAACCACCAAAAAAAGTGGGAAAAGCCAACCAAAATGTTCAGGATGACTAAAGTTTATACTTCAAAAGAAATGCTGATAGAACAACCCAACACAGGCCGTGTTTCGACAAACACAGTCTTCGTCAGGGAATCAATCTCAGCTGTGTCATGCAGCACCGTCTGTCATCAAACAAGCAGCATTTCACATGCTTGATTACATGCTTGTTTGATGACAAACGGTGCCACATGGCACAGCTGAGATTGATACCCCTGACGAAGACTGTGTTTGTCGAAACATGGCCCGTGTTGGGTTGTTCTCTCAATATTTCTTTTGAAGAATAAACTTTGGTCATGCTGGAAATTTTGGTTGACTTTGGTTGACCTTTTCCACGTTTTTTGGTTTTATTCATATTTACATGTAATCTGAAAAATGGGGGGGGGGGGGGGGGGGGGGAATGGGAGTTGCATGGGTGGAACAGGGATGTTCCTAAATTAACATGCATTTTTATAGAATAACAGGGATACATTTCTAAATTAGAGATGTACATTTGCACCATGTTTCAGTTGATGCAAATGACCATGCCTAAAGTTAGTTGTGATTCCTGGGTATAAGTGCTATTCTATAAAACCGCACCTAATTTTAAGCATGGCTAATAGAATAGCGCTTTTTCAGAGCCAATTTTTTAGGCATCATATGTAGAATCTAGCCCAAGATGTCTTATTCTTGAAATGAATATATGAGTCTTCCAGATTGAAGCACTCATAAATTGTGTCAGCTTGTTCTCATAATGAATTACACTTGAAACAAAAGTTCGGCTTTTTCATCTTTATGCTTTTAAACTTTTGACCAATTTATGTTGATCATGTTAAAACATATCAGCATAACCAGGTTAGGTTTCTGAAATTACAAATTAGCTTCTCTTCCATCATCTCTGCAATATATTTTTGACAAATTGTGAAAAGAGCATTCAGTAATGGGAGCTATGTCAGAATAAAAATGAATCAAGTATGTGAGATAGACAATTCAATAGCAATATCTTCATGCTCAAAGAATGTGACTTTTTCCACCTACTTTGCTATTAAAGCACATTTAAAGTTTGGCAGGCAAGATCTGCATTAAACTTCTTTAGTAGTAGTAATACATGTATCTTAGTGCAACAAAGCATACATTTCTTTTCCAGTATTATACCACATTTTCTGCATTGGCCTTAGCAAAATGTAGGACACAATCGGTTACTACTTACGATCAAATTCTAGCGATATTAACTGAACGGTTTTCCATGCGGAGTATGCTGCGTGTTGATATGATCGTAGGGCAGAATTCAGTAAATGGCACCCAAAGTTAGGCACTGGAAAGATCTGTGCTAAGATAGCGTTCAACAAAAGGCACGTAGCGCAGAGCGCCCTTTGCTGAACACTTCCTTAGAGTAGATTTCTCGTCTAACTTTGGGCATCAGCAAAATTACACCTGCTGAATCCTAGGGTAAATGCTGGCACCCAATTTAGGGCAGTTGGGCGCATATTAATTCTATAACATCGCAACTAACTTCTGGGAAAGCCCCTGATCGGCTTATACTCCTCCCATAACCATGCTACTTTGGAGATGCACCCTATAAAATTTAGGAGCGGATGTTATAGAATAGCTACTAGGGTAGATATATGTGTGACTTCAAACTGCTGCCAATTAACATCATAAGAACATAAGAATAGCCTTACTGGGTCAGACCAATGATCCATCTAGCCCAGTATCCTGTTTCTAACAGTGGCCAATCCAGGGCATAAGAACCTGGCAGAAATCCAAATAGTAGCAACATTCCATGCCACCAATCCCAAAGCAAGCAGTGGCCTCCCCATGTCCTTCTCAGTAACAGACTATGGACGTTTCCTCCAAATCTTTTTTAAACTCAGATATGCCAGCTGCTATTACCACATCCTCCAGCAGCAAGTTCCAGAGCTTACTATTCTATTGATTGTTGATACCTCATTAAGGGGCCCTTTTACTAAGGTGCTGAAAAATGGCCTGCGGTAGTGTAGGCGCATGTTTTGGTTGTGTGCAGAATCATTTTTCAGCGCACCTGTAAAAAATGCCTTTTATAAAGTTTTGCCGAAAATGGACGTGCGGCAAAATGAAAATTGCTGCACATTCATTTTGGGTCTGAGACCTTACCGCCAGCCATTGACCTAGCGGTAAGGTCTCACGTGGTAACCGGGTGGTAATGGTTTACACACGTAGAATATTACTTTTCGTGACCTATATAGAATCCAGAGGATAGAGCTGGAAATTAGAATATTTGGGGTAAATATTTAGCTGGCAGTTTTCTTTGGTTACTGCTAGCATTATGCCTAGATATTCAATACTAGACTTTGTCCAGACACCAGCATTGAATGTCTGGGTTTGTGCAGCCAGCTAGCCCTTATCCAGTTAAGTATTAATCCTCAGAAATCATACTTCCAATTTATACAATTTAAAATAAAATAAACTTTATTAACAAATCACATGATAAAACCTGACTGACTAACTAGCTGTATCAAACTTACAATAATGTCAATATCAGGGATTATACAGTCAACATCTCTTGTTCTCAATAATAATATAATTCCATAACATGAAAAACCATACATTCATGCAAAATAGTAAACACTCGAAGGAAGCAGTCTCTCACAAATTGATATTTCCTGCCTTATCCATGTCCATAATCACTGGTGACTGATCTCCAACCAATGTCTCAAACGAGCACCATTGTTCAAACTGTTCCCTTTGATCAGACTGTTACTCTCCATTTCCAATACTGATGATAAATGATACCAGCTGTAGGTAGTAAGTCAGCGAGAGATGCTATCCCTCACTCCTGTAGTCTTCAGAAGACTAAACAAACATATATATTACCACTCATTCTCAAATCAGCTCCGGACTGGCAGTTACCTCAGCCAGCCACTCCCAATGCAAACCCCGCTGATGTCTAATGCTAGCAATGGAAGGGAAATCATTTTGTAAGGGTAGCCTATAGTGTTTGATTTATCCAGTTAAGTGGGATATTCAGCACTTAACCGCTTAAATTAAACCAGATTTGTCTGGTTAACTTAAGGACCTTTTTACTAAGGTGCACCAAAAAATGGGTTGCGCTAGTGTAGGCACATGTTTTGGGCGTGTGCAGATCCATTTTTCAGCACACCTGTAAAAAAGGCCTTTTTTATTTTTGCTGAAAATGGAGTGCGGCAAACTAAAAATTGGCACGCATCCATTTTGGGTCTGAGACCTTACCACCAGCCATTGACTTAGCAGTAAGGTCTCATGCATTAACCGTGTGGTAATCATCTACGCATGCAAAATGATGATTACCGCTGGGTTTCTGCCGCGTGCCAAAAAATACAAATTATTTTCTGGCGCGCGTAGCGGATGCGTGCCAAAAATGAAATTACTGCAAGGGCCACACAGTAGCCGGGTGGTAACTCCAAATTGACACGCGTTGGGCGCACATAGGCACCTATGCAGCTTAGTAAAAGGGTCCCTTAGGCAGTTAAGTGCTGATTATTGCTGGCTTCGTGTTTGGTGGTTAGTACTGATATTCAGTGGCACTATCCAGTTAAGTGCCTCTGAATATCTGAGAATAGCCCCAAAGAAATGATTTAACTGGGTGGAAGCCTCTACTGCCCGGTTTAAATGCTTTGAATATCGATCCCCTTCATCGGCACCAAGAAAACTTTATTATAAATCAAATCAGTTCTTGTATACATAAATAAATATCTGGTGCACTCTTTTTCTCGTTCTCCCACTCAGCTAGCTCTTATTGGGTTTCATTATGCAGATATTTGAAAGCCCAGTTAGTCTGAACCAATAATGGGAATCAGAAAAAGAAAATACTAAACATGATGACATGGAAATGGTTCCATGTCATCATGTTTAGTATTTTCTTTTTATCTTGTTTTGTACATCAGTGTCACTCTCACATATTTTATTGTGATACCAGATACTATGATTTTAAAGGTAGGAGGAAGTAGAAACCTTCAGTGTTATAGTCAATTGCATCTGGCTAGTATCGCCATAACAGTACAACAGCATGGTTGCCATGTTAGTCCACAGCACCAATGACCTTATGAGGAGGAGTAAAATAAGAAAAAGAAGAACACTTCTGCAAAATCAACAAAGGAGAACAGTGGGGGTGGTACAAGAAAGAAGGAAGAATCAAAGGGTTAACAAATAAGCTTTTATTGATGAATGACCCTACTTGGCCAAGTTTTGGCAATAGCCTTCATCAGGCGTCAACACAGTCATCAATGTGAACTCAATGGAACACAAGTCCATATACAGGGGCCCTTTTACTAAGCCACGTAGGCGCCTATACATGCCCAATGCGCACCTATTTGGAATTTCCGCCTGGCTACTGCATGGTCCAGGCGGTAATTTCATTTTTTACACGTGTCCACTACATGCCCTAGAAAACATCTGGTGCACGGCGCTAACCGGGCAGTAATCGGCATTCTACACCAACAGACAATTACCGTCCGGTTAAGGCATGAGATCTTACCGCTAAGTCAATGGATGGCAGTAAGGTCTCAGGCCCAAAATGGATGCGCACCAATTTTCATTTTGCTGCATGTCCATTTTCAGTAAAAAAAAAAAAAAAAAAAGCCTTCTTTGTAGGTGCACTGAAAAATGGACCTGCACATGTCCAATAAACGCATCTACAACAGCAGAGGCCATTTTTCGGCGCACCTTAGTAAAAGGGCCCCACAATCTCTACTACTACTACTACTATTTAGCATTTCTATAGCGCTACAAGGCATACGCAGCGCTGCACAAACATAGAAGAAAGATAGTCCCTGCTCAAAGAGCTTACAATCTGATAGACAAAAAATAAATAAAGTAAGCAAATCAAATCAATTAATGTAACGGGAAGGAAGAGAGGAGGGTAGGTGGAGGCGAGTGGTTACAAGTGGTTACGAGTCAAAAGCAATGTTAAAGAGGTGGGCTTTCAGTCTAGATTTAAAGGTGGCCAAGGATGGGGCAAGACGTAGGGGCTCAGGAAGTTTATTCCAGGCGTAGGGTGCAGCGAGACAGAAGGCGCGAAGTCTGGAGTTGGCAGTAGTGGAGAAGGGAACAGATAAGAAGGATTTATCCATGGAGCGGAGTGCACGGGAAGGGTTGTAGGGAAGGACGAGTGTGGAGAGATACTGGGGAGCAGCAGAGTGAGTACATTTATAGGTTAGTAGAAGAAGTTTGAACAGGATGCGAAAACGGATAGGGAGCCAGTGAAGGGTCTTGAGGAGAGGGGTAGTATGAGTAAAGCGACCCTGGCGGAAGATGAGACGGGCAGCAGAGTTTTGAACTGACTGGAGAGGGGAGAGGTGACTAACTGGGAGGCCAGCAAAAAGCAGATTGCAGTAGTCTAAACGAGAGGTGACAAGAGTGTGGATGAGGGTTTTGTTTTTTTTGAACCAAATCAGTCCTCAGAAGTACAGCTCCAAAATTGGATTTAGATGTTTTATCGAAAATGACCCTAATTACATCTTTAACTAGGCTTGTATGTCCCAAATCTAGGCACAAACATTTATAACCTGCTGAGCAAAAAGGTATCTAAAGTGGGGTTACAAATAACAGAGATAAAGGCTATAAAAGTTTGGAGGAGCAACTTTCATTGTTGAAAGTTTTGAGTACTGTAGACTCAGTATAACGGGACTACACAATTTTTTTCACAACTTTCAGTTTTTCGTGTTCTACAGCCTAAAATCTGCAGCTATCTAAATTGGGGTATGTGATTTCTGAGGTGAACTCCTTTTTTATTGATAAAGTTTCTCATTTTTTAAAGAGGTAATTAGCCCATACCTGAGACTAAAATTTGGCAGGGTTATGCAGTTGATATCCCTCTGTGTTGTGGTATTAATATGTCACATACCTCACTTTTGGTACCTTTTTCGATCAGTGGGTCACATTATATATAGCAAAGAAGGTGCCTACTTTCCTTTATAGAACAGACTCCAAACAAGCACCCTCTAGGTGCCTAAATATAGGTGCCACGTTAGAGAACATCACTCATAGACAGGGCAGTTCTCCAAATGTCACCTAAAGCTAGGTGATAGGATGCCGCATGCTAAGTATGAAATCTATAATCAGTAATTACACGTGAACTGCTAGCATAAGTCCGCATTTAAGCACCTAACATGGCTAAATCAATTGCTGCTGTAAATGATTATTCCTAATTGATGTCAGTTACATGCTTAGCTGTCAGTATTCTATAATTTTTGCACATAAGTGTTGGACAGGCCCCTTACCCAACCATGCCCCTTGCAGTTGTGTGATATGGAATTTGCATGCTATAGTTCTAGAATACCGACTACGTGTAGTTTTGTGTGTATAGCACATTAGTGCCAATTAGCACCAAGTCAACATAAATTATAGTTGATTATTGGTTGTTAATACCAATTAGCACCTAACTAGACAATTAGATTACTTGCGTAACTGACACTAATTTGTATGGACAACTTTGTGCGCCAAGGACTAGATTCAGTAAGTGTTGCTCAAATTTGGGCAAAAAAGCAATGCACTGAATGCTATCCTATAAATGGCGCTCTGAGTTGGGTGCTGTTCATAGAATAGCGCTTAGCGCCGGGATTCATCCCAACTTTGGGTGCGATGATTTACATCTACTGAAATCCGGTGTAAATCCTTGTGTGTAAATTAGGTGCAGATCCACCAAATTGCTGTTAACAATGCTAATTTGCATGTTAAGCCAATTAAATTAGGCACATTGTTATAGAATACACTTGGATTTCAGCGCGGATCTCTAGACACGCTATATAGAATCTGGAGAATAGGGTCTGATACTCAGTCCACAGTGATAAGCAGCTTAAGATGAGGCCTATTTGTTTACAATTGGTTCCCCTTTCTCCAAAATGTTTTCCAGTTCTAAAGAAATCTATAGCCCTCTTTCCCTGTACCATCTTTGCATCCACTCATTTAGACTCTGGAGTAGGATGTTACATCTGGAATGAGGATAATTTCTGAAAATTCTACCCTGGAGGTTCAGGATTGTTTTTTGGAAAAGCAGCACTGGCAGAGCAGGAATAAGAGAAGAAATTGCATACTTAAAAAAAAAAAAAATTACAGGTGGAATAAGAGGATGTCTGGGCAACTTGGCGGGGGGTGGGGGGGTGGCTGCATCAAAAAGGGAGAGAAACTTCTAACATTTTCATGACTGTTTTTTTTTTCTTCTTGTTGGTTGAGCTGGGTATGACTCCAAGACTGTCAGATGGCACCAAGCCTCAGGGGAACACTTTTTTTTTTTTCAAACTTTTGTGCTGGTAGCATTACTTGATCCTGATTTTTCTTTTTTTTTTTCTTTTTGTTTTGTTTGTTGTTTACTATAAACTAAATAAAACAACAATGGACAAAAAGAAAATGCAAAAAACAAATGAAAACATTTTCAGTGGATACGCCGACGTTTTACTTGAAAGCAGGAAGCAGGTCTTGGTGGGAGAACACAACATGGGAGTCGTTCTGGGTAAGAAAATAGGCTTCTGGTGAGAGGAGGTGCTTGCTGCTTGGAGGTTCTAACTGAGAGGAAAAGCTACCATGGGGTTACCTGGTATTTTCAGTGAATTTGTTATGTTGGTGAAGCTCAGGCCATTACTGATTGTGATAGTGGTTGAGGGACTAAATGCCCCATGCTGATTGGCTATCTCACTTTGGACTAGTTGGTATGAGTATTTCAAGATGGCATATTTACAGTACATCAAAAAGCTGAATCCCAGGTCCAAGGCAGGTGTAAAATTGTAGGATTTAGCTAGCACATGCGAAATAGCACCCTCTAAACTATCATTTAAATATGACACTATTTAATTTCAGTGAACAATTCATCATATATGCAAGGCCTTTACCATAGAGCATACTGTTTTTTGTGCATGATCAGATTTACTGTAAAGGCTCCACAGCACAGTCTCTTTCTGAAAAAATAAATAAATAAGTAGAAAATCTTTATGCATTATACAAAGAACAACTATTTTCTGGAAGAGAAAGATGGAAAAGGGGGAAGTGCCTTTGTTTTGATTTATTGTTGATAGGGCATGTCAGAACTGTATTTTTTATGACTTGAAGTAAGAGATGTACACATCACTCCACAATCTCATATTATGACAGTTTGTTTCCTTATACAACTTGTTTAACTCTGATGCCTGGGAAATAGACACAATTACCATCTTATGGAATGCTACCTAACCTTAAAGGCTCCCCTGTGAATAGAAAATCGCTTCATCTCTTCAAAGTTCATTTCACTTTCTCAGGAATTATTCCTCTACAGGCTCCTGAAATACAACTGCTCATCATTTAAACATTTAAGCTGATTGTTTTTGCAACAGAGATATTTCTGAACAAAAACATTTCCCATACAGAATGCTCTGTTCACAGCAGTTTTCACAAAGGAGCTGCATACTATACCCATATACAGCTTTAATCATTCACTTCTTCAGCTGTTATCAATTTAAAGTCAATGAAACTCCCACACTGAGTCTATTTGAACAGTCAATTCTAATATCTCAGGGCATCTGTAGTTAGTTTGAATTGGTTGCAAAAGCAGAACTAACAAGTTAAGCTCTGACCATAAGTCCATATCGGGTCAGTAAGGCATACATCAAATACAGACAGTTAGTCAATATTAGAGTATGAAAATCCAAGAAGTATTTTAAGAAGCCTTGTAGTTTGCATTACATACTCTGTTTCTAGAGCCTAAGAAAGTAATAGAGCAGGATAATATCCAATTATCTTTATCTGGATATTCAGTAGAATTTATCCAGATAAATAGGACACAGAACATCTGGATGAGGTTTCCCCACATAGCTTTAGGCCTGTGATTTGTGTACACTGAATTGTCCACAGAAATTTAACCAGATCATGCTCAGTATAGGACTTAAAATAGTAGCCTACCCCTAAAATACCTCCAGCCCTCTCTATATTTTGTCCACAACAAAATGTACAAGCAAAATTAAAAGGCCAAAGGAAAAAGGAGCATTGGTGCATAACTATTAAAAAAATTTTAACACGGGATGGCGTCTGAGGTAGACGTGTGTGAGCGCAGCTCCTGAACGCCAATATCCTTCCTGGCGTATCGGAACCTTTCGGAGCCCATTATGGGGAAAAGAAAGGGGAAGACCCCCGTTCTCACCTCCTCGAGCTGGAAGGAATCTTCTCCGATGCAACAGGGGACTTTTGACGCGATGTTTCTGCGCACACCGGGAAATTCTGTGAGCACCTCGATAACTCCGGTAGAGATGCCGGAACGTAGCATTGAGGGAGTCTCTTTGAGTCCTCCCTCATACGCAGCGCCTCCAAGGCCTGGGGGAGGAGTATTGGCACCGGAGGTACAACGCCATAGGGCACCCGAAGAGGTCATAACCCTGGCAGCTGTAGGAGGAGGCCCGGTCGCCACCTCATCCCCTGCGGAAATATCAGAGCGGTTGGGGCGGCGAATTTCACCCCTAACAGAGCCCCCAGAGACACCTGGAGATAAAAGTAGACCTGCTGTCGTGACCCTCGATACATTGTGGGACGCTATTCAGGGCTTGCAAGCTATCCTTACGCAGACAACAAAAACAACACAAGGAGAAGTGGCGGAGATTAAACTGAATCAAGAAAATCTTTCTGCTAGATTGGATACTCATGACACTAAGCTGGAGGCTCTGGAAACTGAGGTACAAACTTTAAAAATTTTTTCTTCATCTGTCTCCAGGGAAAAAATTATTCAGTTCAGGAAAATAGAGTATTTAGAAAATCAACTTCGAAAAAATAACTTAAGAATACTGAATTTTCCTAAGACTCCTTTATTGCCACCTCTGGAGATGTTTAAAAAATATTTAAAAGACATTTTACTTATTCCGATGGAAAATACGCCACCAATAACTAGGATTCAATATATTGCTGGAATTCGAGGAGAGAGATCTCGTCCACAATTGAATTTAACTGAATTTTTTCAGGATTCATTAGAGTTAGTCACAGAAAGAACTACCATGCTAGTGACATTTGCTTTCGAGCTAGATCAAAACAACATCTTCAAATTATATTTTCGCCATATCAATGAAGATTTCTTAGGAGCGAAGATCCAAATTTTTCCGGACTTATCCAGGGACACGCAGAAAAGGAGGAAAGCTTTTTTACAGCTTAAAACTAGATTGCTTAATATAGGAGGAACTTTCCTACTTAAGTATCCCTGTTGATGTGTGGTAGTTTTTAATTCCCAGAATTATATTTTCTTTGAACCTGAGAAACTTCAAGAGTTTGTCTTTAGTAAGGAATAGTAAATCAGACCCTGAATATTATGCTATGTATCGGCTGTACTCATAGAAGTTGCCTTCTACCTCTTCTTACTTTAATTATCTATAATATTTGATTGCTTAGATTTTGGACAACATTATTGTGGTCTTTAAAAAATGTATTTTTCTTGTAATGTTTAATCATAATATATTTTTCCTATTTTTTCTGAATTTATGTATATACATGAATGTGAAATGAAAATATTATAAATAAAAAAACATTTTTTAACACAGAAGCATATTATGCCTCCTATTTAGGAGGTGGTAAAGGCTCCTGCGTTAAATCTGCATTAATCAGTTAGGGGTCCTTTTACCAAGTTGCAGGAAAAAGGGCCCTGCGCTAGTGGCTGGGGCAGTTTTTCCCCACACGCCAGGGCCCTTTTTACAGCAGCAGCTAAAAAAAGCTCCCAGACATAACATGGCCATGCGGTAAGGAGCCCTTAACGTCATCCATTGAGGTGGCGATAAGGACTCCCATTCTAACCCGTCGGTAACCAGACAGCGAGCGGTGATGCTCGATTACCGCCGGGTTTTCGCCACGCATGCCACTTCCGGGGATTTTCTTTTTCCTTGTTGGGCCCGGCGGTAGTCCTGGAAGAGCGAACGGTAAGCCAGCGTTGGGCTTACCATCGCACTGTAAAAAGGCCCCTAAGTGTGTGCTGATGTCAGCAGGTTAGTTGAATAGTATATCTACAAACATTCTCCACCTCTGATATGCCCCGTTCTAAAATACATTTTTATAGTGCATTTTTGCTAGCAAAAATGGTGCCGGTATTCAAATGCCAGGCCACCTTTCAGAGGTGGGGTAATCACTGAGGAACCTACCGCACAATAGCCAGGCCCCCTGCAACCAGTCACAGAATCTATGGCAAGGCAGAATTGTTGTGTAGAGCCTGAGCTCTTTCATTAAAACTTGGGGACCATGGGTCAATTTTAGCAGACAATGGAAAAGGTGCCGGTACTCAGGACCCCTAAGTACCCCCTCAAAAAAAACGCCCTGCATTTTTAAAATAACTACTGAATGGTTAGTGCGCACATATGGTAAAAGTAACGTGGAATGCTTTATCATATCTTGCATTAGGCCAGTACCTAAAGCAGCTTAGTAAATGGGCTCCTTAGTCTTTTTTCACTTCCTCCCCCTCTTATTGTATTTTACAAGTATTTATCCTTCTCTATCACCTATCTTTATTGAAACTGGATTGTAACCTACGTTCCTTATGTGATATTTCCCTTCGTACCCCACATATTTGAATTTATTTTAAAACCAGTTAGATATGTTTATTCTTTATGGCATTTTAAACACAGCTGAAATGTGAAAAATTCCACTAAAAGCTTGCATAAATCTCTTGAATGACTGATAAGAAACATAAGGTCCATGAAGTAAGCCCAATTTCATCCCTGGGGCATAACCATAAACCCGAGTGATCTCTTTCTTCACTTCTCTGCATATATCCCATGCTCTCTTGAACTCAAGTTACTATTTCTGTCTTCGATACCCTTTCCATGAAGAAATATTTTCTGATGCTTACTTGCAGTCTAACTCAGTGGTCATCGATGAGTGTGTTGGGACACAATTGTGTGTAGGTGTGTCACCACAAATTTGACATAGACAGCAAGCCTATGCTTTCCTTAATGACCATATGTACCAGCAGGATGGAGTGAGCACAAACCAGGGAGCCGCTCTAACCACTCCTTGATTCTGTTCCTTTCACACCCAATGATCATTGTTGCTGCCAATCTAAGTTGGAAATTTTTCAGGTCTGCTTCTCCACCTCCCTCACCCGGCAATCAGCAGCACTGTAACCAGAAGCTACCTGTACATCTACCATTATCATTGCTGCCCCCTGCCCGTGCTGAAAATACTGCGTCCTGTTCCTTCTCCTATAATTATAATCAATGCTGTCAGCCTGACCCAGAAATACGGAGTCCTGTTCCCTCCCCTGTAAGCCATATTTTACTGCCATTGCTGTCTGTGGAGAAGGCAGAGATGGACTGAAGAACACCATTTCCCTTACAGTCTTTCCCCTTTTAAAAGAGGGAAAACATAAGAATAACTATACTGGGTCAGATCAATGGTCCATCTAGCCTAGTATCCTGTTTCCAATAGTGGCCAAGCCAGGCCACAAGTACCTGGCAGAAACCAGGAGTGCTGATAAGGCAGAGAGAAAGGATATGCATACGTTTGGGAAACATGGGTTGGGAGTTCAGAGAGATGGAGTGAACCTAGGGGGTATTAGAGAAAAGGTATAAGTGATACAGTGGTCTTGCTATAGGAAGGGAATCCTAGGGTTTACAAGTGCCCCCACGGAACTTGTAGATGAGGAAGAAGAGGGACTCAGGGATTAGATAAGACTCAGGGAATTGGGTAGGGATGTGGAGGAGTGTTAGGAGTCTATTCTATAAAACAAATTAGGTGCTTACCTTTCTTTAAAGAATACTTAACTGGGTAAACATTATCCCCTTAATTCTATAAACTTAGCGCCTTAGCATAAGTACCATTACCATGCTAAGATTATAGAATACTAGTTCTTAAATGCATGAATGTCACAATCACATGCATAAGTGATGTGTGTACAGTCAGCGCTATTCTAGAATGTGCGCATGCATTTGCATAACCACTAATTCTATATAGAGCACCATAAATTAAGCGCCAATTAAGCACCAAACTTTGGGCAGTCAAAAGGAAGTTAGACCCCTAACTGCACTTAGGCACTATTCTATAAGTGAGAACCTGTTTTAGGAAACCTTTTACTAAGGTGTGTAGGCACCTACGCACATCTAACATGCATCAAATTGGCACTACCACCCGACTACCACATTCCCCGGATGATAATTCCATTTTTGAAGCGTGCTCAAAACACGCAGTAGAAAATATTTTTGTATTTTCTACCACGGGGCACTTACCTGGTGGTAATCGTCAATTGGCACGCGTTGGACACTTACCACCCGATTAGCACGTGAGACCTTACTGCTAAGTCAATGGGTGGAGTTAAGGTCTCAGGCCGAAAATGGACGCACACTGGTTTTCATTTTGCCACACATCCATTTTCCGACACAATAAAAAAATGCCTTTTTCTCGAGGCACGCTCAGGAAATGGACCAGTGTGCATCCAAAACACGCGCCTACACCAGCGCAGGCCACTTTTGAGTGTGCCTTAGGAAAAGGGCCCCTGAGTGCCTAACTGCAAAGGGGGCGAAGCATGGGTGGGAGCGGCCATTGAGGTGGCAATAAGGACTCCCGCGCTAACCTCGTGGTAACCAGGCAGCACATGGCAATGCCCAATTACCATCGGGTTATCATCGTGCAAGCCATTTCTGGGGGTTTACCTTTTCCCCCAGAAATGACATGCACTCGGGGCGGCTACATTGGGACAGTGGTAGTCCTGGAAGAGTGAGTGGTAAGCCCACCGCTCTGTAAAAGGGCCCCCATGTGAATAGATTTATTCTCCTCAGAACACTCATAAATATTTTTTCTGCTTAGACACTGCTGTATATTATAATTTAATTCAGACATATTTTTATGTCACCCACTCAGGCACCAAGGAGTAAGTTGCACATCTAGGTGCCAATATTTAGGCACCTGCCTTTAATATCCCAAATGCCAACTTAGGCTCTATTTTATAACAGAATCTGGGCACTCAGAGGCTATTATGCAATGCTATTTTAGCGCATAAATTTTGGGCACTTAATTTGTGGTGGCCTTTATAGAATTGCCCACTAATAGCCTGATTCTATGTAGCGCTCCTAGTGTTCTGCACTGAAATCTAAATGCATTCCATAGCAACAATCAGCACTAATTGGCAATAAATAGAATTTATGCACACAACTCATTAAGTGTATTCTGCAATGAACTGTGCCTAAATTTTAATGCACGTAGTTCACAAGGGGTGTGGTCTTGGGTGGGGAAATGGGGGTTCCTAAACGTATGCACATAGTTACAGAATATAGCCCAATGAGCATAAGTATACATGCTGGGATTTACGCCACATGGATGCGCATAGTTTTAGGTACTAGGATATCATATATCGCGCCTAAATCTAGGTGCCGCTTATAGAATACGCTTAGGTGGATATGTTTACCACGCAGATTTTTTAGGTGCCTTATATAGAATCTGGCCCTAAATGTGTAACTGCAAAGGGGCATTCCCAAGAGGAGGTGCATGGGCATGCCAAACATGTACACACTTAGATCATAGAAAGCTATCGTTGACACACTAGACATGGCATAAGTGGACACACCTATATGTTAAGTAGCAAAAAGAGAGGGTCCAAAAATGCAGGCAAGCAATACAGAAAAAAAGCACAAAAGGGCCTTCATGTATAGAAAAACAGTCCTTTAATCAAAAGACCCAACACGCAGAGGAGTAGCTAGATGGGTTGCCAGGGAAGCGGCTGCTTCCCCAAATGGACTTCCAACGATACCGGCACCAATTTTTGACGTGATCTATCGCGTTTCAAATATGCGCCAGTGCCATCATCAGTCCTCTCTCTGCTCTCCCCCCCCCCCACGCCCTGAACCTGGCTACACTTCTGCTGACACAGTCTGTGTTTTGGCGCTCATGCACCTGCATCAGGGGTCAAATGGAGATAAGACTCTCTCAAACAGAAATATAAATAGAAACACTTAGATGCTATCAAAATCCCCCCCCCCCACACCCAAAAAAATGGCCACACGATGAGCTAACTCTTACCATATGGCCATGCGGCGGGGAGCCCTTGCCACCACCCATTGAGGTGGCAAAAAGGGCTCCTGTGCTAACCTCGTGGTAACCAGGCAGCACGTGGCAATGCCCAATTACCATCGGGTTATTGTCGTGCAAGCCATTTCTGGGGGTTTTTCTTTTCCCCCAGAAGTGACATGCACTCAGGGCGGCTGCATTAGGACGGTGGTAGTCCCGGAAGAATGAGTGGTAAGCCCGTGCTGGGCCCCCATGTGAATAGATGTATTCTCCTCAGAACACTCATAAATTGGCAGTATAAATATTTTTTCTGCTTAGACACCAGTACTGCTGTATATTATAATTTAATTCAGACATATTTTTATTAATCTAATTCTTCCAAATTATATACAGTATCGGGTATAATACATTTCTAAAAACTGCTTTTTTTAATTAATACATTGAGTCTGATAGGCATAATTGAAGTGAAAAAACCTAGAGTTCAAAGCTTTACATTTACCTTTTTCACTATGATTTCTTTTTCCCCACTGGCTCCTCTAAATCATCACTTCCCTTTGACTATATGAGCTTCTTGCATGAAGGAAGCTTCAAACAACTAGATGGTCCTCTATTGCTAATTACTTAGATGTTCAGTCAATTAGATGACTCACTGGATATAAGTGCTGTACTGTGAAGCAAGGGAAATGACCTTACACATTTCAAAGTTTGATTGGACTTAGATTACCAAACTTAAGGAGTTATTTTAGCTTATTTTAATGTGAAAGCTTTAGACATTGGATATAATGCATTGCATCTTTTATTAGAAGGGAAATAAATCAGGTGTGTCTATAACAGTTAAATAACAGAGGAGAGCCTTGACAAAATCCTAAGAGATCTTTGACCAACTACCTGCTTCCTCAACCCCTGCCCATCAACGTGCAGCAGGCAACTACTGGCCTCATAGAAGGTGCCACTAAAATTGTGAACTCCTCTCTTTCTAATGGGCAACTACCAATAGCATTGAAAAGGGCAGTGGTTCACCCTTTGCTAAAGAAAAACAATCTTGACCATGACAAACTTAAAAGCTACCGGCTAGTATCCAACATCCCATTTGTAGGGAAACTTACAGAACAAACAGTCTGTGTTCAACTCAATGATCGGCTAGAAGACAGAAACTGACTAGATCCATGTCAATCTGGATTCAGACCCAGCTATGGAACAGAAATGGTCCTCGTATCCCTACTAGATGATCTTCACAAGAAACCGAGACAGGAGATTCACCTCACGGGATAGGAGGCAGGGTTCTGATGTGGATTAGGAATTGGTTATTGGACAGAAAACAGAGGGTAGGGTTAAATGGCTATTTAACTTAATGGAGGAGAGTGAACAGTGGAATTCTGCAGGGATCTGTACTGGGACTGATGCTCTTTAACATATTTATAAGTGATATGGAAATCGGAATGAGTGAGGTGATTAAATTTGCAGATAATACAAAACTATTGAAGGTTGCTAAAACATGTGCGGACTGTGAAATATTTCAGGAAGACCTTAGGATATTGGAAGACTGAGCATCCAAATGGCAGATGAAATTTAATGTGGACAAATGCAAGGTGATGCACATTGGAAAGAATAATCCGAATCATAGTTACTTGATGCTAGGGTCCACCTTGGGGGTCAGCATTCAAGAAACAGATCTGAGCATTGTTGTAGATAATAAGCTGAAATCTTCTCGGTGTGCAGCGGTGGCCAAAATATCAAAGAGGACGCATGGAATTAATAGGAAAGGGATGATGAATAAGATTGAAAATACCATAATGCCTTTGCATCGCTCCATGGTGCAACCGCACCTTGAGTATTGCATTCAGTTCTGGTTGCCGTATCTCAAAAAAGATATAGTGGAATTAGAAAAGGTCAAAGAAGAGCAACCACAATGATAAGGGGATGGAACTCCTCTCATATGAGGAAAGGCTAAAGAGATTAGGGCTCTTCAGCTTGGAAAAGAGAAGGATGAGTGGAGATATGTTTGAGGTCTATAAAATCCTGAGTGGTGTAGAATGAGAAGTAAATCGATTAATTATTTTTTTTTATAAGTTTAACAAATTTTAACCAAGAATTTACACTTGTACAGAAAAGTGTCATATAGGAAAATTGTTATTACTTCTCTTAAAGAAATAGGAAACACTCAAAAAAAGAAATGTATAAACACTCGTCCACATTATCGGGATCCAAGATTAATATTAAGGAGGATAATAAAGAAAAGTTTTAGGCAATATTGTATTTGCTGAACATGGGCTAGCAATCAACTATACCAAGAGCTACTTAATCTCCGAATGGTCTTTTAGTTGCTATAAAAGCTGACAAGTGTGAAGGTTCCGTAAATACATATTTAACAGCATTGTATCTTATAATACATTTACACGGATATCTCAGGAAAAAAGTTCCACCTAATTGCAGAACTCAGTTTCAATAATAAAAACTGTTTGCGTCTACACTGAGTTTCCCTTGATACATCAGGAAATAATTGAATTTTAAAGCCCAGAAACAATTTCTCTTTGTTTTTAAAGAACATTCGAAATAACCATTGTTTATCAAGTAACAATGCCACTGAGGCAACCAAAGTCGCTGCAGTGGCTAGGTGCTTTTTGGCTAGGATCAGGCGACCCTCAGGGGGAGGAATGCTGGCTTCGGCCTAACCCCTGGTAAGCCTTTCCTTGGCTGTGAGGTGCCCAGCTCTACCACCGGCTGCCTCTCAGGTGCTGTGGAGGACTTGCAGCTCATCTGCATATCCTTTCAGCCTTCTCCGGGGTGACTCCCAGGTCCACTCCGATCCACTCAGGGCCTCTGCTCTAGGTGCTCAGCGCTCCCACCAGGTGCTGTGGAGGACTTGCAGCCCTTCTGCATATCCTCACAGCTGTATCCAGGGTGACTCCCAGGTCCACCCCAATCTTCCAAGGTCTTCTGCTCCAGGTACCCAGGGTTTCCAGGTGCTTTTTGGCTAGGATCAGGCGACCCTCAGGGGGAGGAATGCTGGCTTCGGCCTAACCCCTGGTAAGCCTTTCCTTGGCTGAGAGGTGCCCAGCTCTACCACTGGCTGCCTTTCAGGTGCTGTGGAGGATTTGCAGCTCATCTGCATATCCTTACAGCCTTCTCCGGGGTGACTCCCAGGTCCACTCCAATCCACTCAGGGCTTCCATTCTAGGTGCCGCACACCGGGGCATTTTCTGTTTACATTTATTTTTCTCCCAGTTACTACTTATGGCTCCAGTACACTTTTCCTTCTTAATATTGTCCCTTTCTAATCTGTTTCTCCATCTGAAACCACTGTACACTGCAGGAACACATTGTCCACCCTCTGTATTCATCATCTCACCATCTCTTTTTTCCTCTTCCTTTTTCTCAGCTCTCAACCTTCAACATTTCCTTCCTTCCATTCATCCATCTCCTTTCTATCTGAGTACATCTCGCCTTCGTCGCTGTCGTCATACCTCTCCTACTCTTCTCCGTACTCTCTTGCTCCTTCTCTCCGCTAGGGACATTAATCCCAATCCTGGTCCTCCACATCAGCTCTCATCCTATCTGTGCAGGTCACACCGTGATACATCAAATCTAATTTCTGTTCCTCTCCTCCCCCTTCTTCCCTGCCTTTCTCTTGTGCTCTGTGGAATGCCGGTCTGCCTGAAACAAACCTTCCTACATCCATGACCTCTTTATCTCTCGTACTCTCCATCTGCTTGCCCTAACTGAAACCTGGCTTTACCCGGAAGACTCTGCTTCAGTCGCGGCCCTATGCCCGGTTGGCCGCGGAGGTGGTGTCGGGCTACTACTTTCACCCTCTTGTAGATTTCAACCTCTTCTTCCACCTCAGTCTCACTGTTTTTCCTCCTTCAAAGTCCACTCCATCCGTCTATTTGCTCCTCTGCCTCTCCGAGTAGCAGTCATGTGTCAACCCCCTGATAAGTCCCTTTCTTCCTTTCTCACTGACTTTGATGCATGGCTTTCCTTCTTTCTTGACCCTTCATCTCATTCCCTCATTCTTGGGGATTTTAACATTCATGCTAATTATCCCTCCGACTCTTATGCTTCTCAGTTTCTTGCTTTAACATCCTCTTTTAATCTTCAACTGTGCTCCATTGCCCCCACTCACCAGAATGGCCATTGTCTTGATCTTATCCTCTTCTCAAACTGCTCACTCTCCAGGTTCTGTGCCTCAACTCTTCCCCTGTCTGACCATCATCTGATAACTTTCACACTTAAACACCCTCCTCCCCAATCCCGTCCAATCTTAACCAATACATTTAGGAATCTCCAGGCTATAGACCCTTCTATTCTGTCCTCTAGTGTTTCAAATCTCTTCTCTACCACTATGTTATCCAAGTCTGTAAATGAGACTGTCTCTTCCTATAATACTATTCTCTCCTCTGCTCTGGATACTCTCACGCCTCCCATTCCCCGTTCTGTAAAACGTACCAAATCCCAGCCTTTGCTGACCTCTAGAATCTGCTACCTACGTTCCTGTGACCGCTTTGCCGAACGCCTTTGGCTGAAATCCCATGCCCATGCTGACTTCATACATTTCAAATTCTTGCTGACCTCCTTCCAGTCTGCTCTTTTACTTGCCAAACAGGACTCTTACATCCAGTTGATAAATTCTCTTGGCTCAAACCGTTGATGTCTCTTTGCCACACTGAACGCTCTCCTCAAAGTGCCTTCACCTCCAACTCCCCCTTCACTTTCCCCCCAGAGTCTGGCTGAGTACTTTCATGATAAGGTTCACAAGATTAAACTTGAATTCTCAACCAGGTCACTTCCACCTCTCCTTCCCTTAGTCCATTCTCTCAACCCTCCAACCCCTGTCTCCTTTTCTGAAATCAGGAATGAGAGGGATCTACAAGGTTTTTAAGAATGATCTCATGAATCTATCCATTCCTGGGGTTTTATTAGCCACTATTTGAAAACAGGATACTGGGCTACATGGATAATTAGTCTGACCCAGTATGGCTACTCTTATGTAAAATTAATCAAGCTACAGTATTCTGCAACAACCAAAGTCTGTTCCAATTTTTTTGTGGGACTCCAACATACAGACTTGATTTACCAAGTCAAATACAAGCTTAATGGGAGGCAACATGAAATAGCGCCTTCTGTTTTATGGCTCCTTTCCTTTGGAATAACCTTTCCCTGAATAAGTCTGAACCCTCACTTAAAGGGCCTTGTTTATTAAGCCATGCTAGCATTTGTAGTGCATGCTGAAATTAGCACATTTTAAATGCTAGTCACCCATATGTTCCTATGGGCAACTTAGCATTTAGCACGTGCTATTCATTAGCATGCACTAAAAATGCTAACGAGCCCTACACCTCTTCCCTGGGCTCACTGATCTCATCTCATGGTTTCCAGTATCATCTTTATGCTGATGACACCCAGCTGCATCTCTCCACACCAGACATCACCGCGGAGACCCAGGCCAAGGTATCGGCCTGCTTATCCGACATTGCTGCATGGATGTCCAACCGCCACCTGAAACTGAACATGGCCAAGACCAAGCTTATCGTCTTTCCACCAAAACCCACTTCTCCTCTTCCTCCGCTCTCGATCTCAGTTGATAACACCCTCATCCTCCCCGTCTCATCCGCCCACAACCTCGGAGTCATCTTCGACTCCTCCCTCTCCTTCTCTGCGCATATCCAGCAGACAGCCAAGACCTGTCGCTTCTTCCTCTTTAACATCAGCAAAATTTGCCCTTTCCTCTCTGAGCACACCACCCGAACTCTCATCCACGCTCTCATTACCTCTCGCCTTGAGTACTGCAACCTACTCCTCACTGGCCTCCCACTTAACCATTTATCCCCCTTCAATCCATTCAGAACTCTGCTGCACATCTTATATTCCGCCTGAACCGATATACTCAAATCACCCCTCTCCTCAGGTCACTTCACTGGCTTCCGATCAGATACTGCATACAGTTCAAGCTTCTCCTTCTCACCTACAAATGCACTCAGTCTGCAGCCCCTCACTATCTCTCTACCCTCATCTCCCCTTACGTTCCCGCCCGAAACCTCCGCTCACAGGACAAATCCCTCCTCTCAGTACCCTTCTCCACCACCGCCAACTCCAGGCTCCGCCCATTCTGCCTCGCTTCACCCTATGCTTGGAATAAACTTCCTGAGCCCTTACGCCAAGCCCCCTCTCTACCCATCTTCAAATCCTTGCTCAAAGCCCACCGCTTCAATGTTGCTTTCGGCACCTAACCTTTATACCTTTCAGGAAATCTAGACTGCCCCAATTTGACTGCCCCTACTTGACTGACTGTACATTTGTCCTTTAGATTGTAAGCTCTTTGAGCAGGAACTGTCCTTCTATGTTAAATTGTACAGCGCTGCGTAACCCTAGTAACGCTTTAGAAATGTTAAATAGTAGTAGTAGTAGTAGTAGTAGTAGTAGTCCACATCAGGGTCAAAATTAGCGATTGCACCACTAAAGCAAAATGATTCCTGTAAAAATAGGAAAGAATTCATCTAAGTTGAAAAAATAAATAAATAAAAACAACCTCTTTGCAAGGTTATTAACTTGTGGTTCCATAGACATGGCAGAATCTATTATCACAACCATAAAGGAGGAATTATTACTTAAAGGAATAATTTTTGGAACTGTATTTAAATTAGAAGTACATAGGGGCCTTCCTCTATTTGGAGAATTGCCATTTTACCTTACTCTCTTTTTTTCTCTCTTTTCTATTTTCTGTGATTTAGCAGATAGACCAAACTAGAAAAACATTGAAAAGAGCCCACCTTTAATGAGTCCTTTTTCTTGCAGAGTTTTCAATGATGGTCTGCGTGAAATGAACTTCTTCAGTCTGCTCTTAACTCGTTTTCTGTCACAGGAGGAATCAGAAGCACTGTAGTTCAACTTAAAAACTGAAAAGAAAGCCAATGAAAAATCATCTCTGAGGCAACTTTCATAAAATAATGACTGTTTTATTATTTAACAAGCAGCTGGCAGCTATGATTCATTTTGTTTTACAGTTATTATTTTAAATAAAAATTAAGGATAAGCCCTGACTGTATGAAACCACCTGGTCTGATAGTAGACCCATGTAGCAATATTTAGATATACAGTATGAGCAGATCTATCTCTATACAATATGCAAAGATAGAGGGAAAATCTGAAACATGGACAGGGTAACTTTCGATAGGTCTTCTACGTGGACAACCATAACTGAAATTTAAAACTGTGCTGGAATTTTATTAAAGGCTCAATAAGCATTTAGCTTTTTATAAAATATGTAGAGCTGCACTAAAGAAATACATTACAGAAAAGTTTATGTTAATCACTAAGAGGTCCTTTTACTAAAGGGTGTTAGACCTTTAATGCTTGGTTAGCACATGAAAACAAGCTATTGCACAAGCATGTTTAACCATTTTGCAGTATTTTTTATTTAAATGTTTGGAATTTGTCTATGGCATGGGTGGAACATGGGTGTGGAAATGTTAACCAGTTAGCATATTTGGTGCCCTCAAAAAGACTATCTACTACTCCCATCTTGAGAGTCATGAGTCACCCTCTACTTTGTGTTGTACCTTCTTAAATGCAATTTATAATCTTACAGTATGTACATATTTACAGCTCCTCCTGTCCATACCCATCCCTTCTGGGTGCAACAACCTAAGGCTATACCTGCAGCACTAGTGCAGCAAACAGATCTTCACTTTGGATCAGACCTCCATGTCTGCCCACAGTTCTCTCTTCCAAAAGAGTACTTCTCTAGGCTACCGCCTTTGGCTGCAAACATATCTTTCCCGTTCCTGCTCCCAGGCTGAGATCCCATAATTCCTTTCTGGAGCACTTCTTCACTTCACGGTTAATGATGGAATTTGCAGAAACCTTCCTTTTTGGTCAACCTTAGTTTCTTGAACCCATCCAGGACACCACCCTCTTCTCAAGGGTCATAGCAGACCTTGTGCTTTCCCCAACACTAACATTTATTAATTCCTAACTCCCCTACTGTCATTCAACAACCAGAAACAATTACCTCCGCAACTTACCCAGTATCCCACCCCCTTGGGCAGGATCCTTTACCACTCATAACTTCAGAACCTTCCCCTCAGTAACTCTGGCGATTTCTCTCATGTTTTTAGTAATCCCCATTATAATGGCATATGTACATGCCGCTATAAAATATGGCAGAACTGTATACTGAGGACTCAACCAGAACATATAACCTTTAAATCTCTGAGTGATGTTAGTACACCCTTTCTAAAATCACTTCTTTTTTGCTGATTTACATTTAGAAATCCACCTATACATATAAATGATGTAGGCTATGGAGTGACTTCTTGAAGGCTTGGACAGCTGTAACATAAGGATAGTCATTAGAATCTTCAGTAGCAATCAGAACCTCCCCAAAATCATCTGCTGTGGAAATCTGATCTTAACAGCCAAACTTATAAAACAGTGTCTTACTATTGTCAAGGGAGCTAAATCTGCCAAATTGTTCATTTAAAGTAAACACAACATAACCAATTAAGGGGAAAAAAACATATACACATGCCTATGATAATCAGAGCATGACTTGCTTCTGATTTCACTACTGATCTTAACAGCATAGTGCTCTGTTTTCCCACAGCACTGAAATGACCCCACACATACTTTCACAAACTTGTAATCATATTATGCAGAGAAAATGACACTTTGCTCTGAAATACAGGCCAGAACAATCCACTGAGTTAGATAAGAATTCTATAGCTGAAACATTACTTACAGCACTGTTCTACATGTTCTGGATATTTTAATCATGGTTGTTTGGTATAACGTTCTAAACATGTCAGCCATAAGTTTAGGTCAAAATATAGGAACCACAAAAGGACATACAACATGATAATTCTGTAACAGCACTAGGGTGTGCCTAACTTGTTCTAGAATACTAGCGCAAAGTAGCCTTTGCACACCGACATCTAGGTGTGAGTGCTTACGCCATGTCAATGGCACACATAAGTTACCCTGGTATGACAGTATCCCACTGGTTAACCTCCTATCACCAGGTTTCACAGATACCTATTATATCTAATGTTTCATTTAGTGCAATATATTCTAACTCTCCCATCTTATTACTTAGGCTTCTGGCATTCGCATGTAGACATTTTAAACTAAGTTTGCTTTTCCTATTTACATCTTGCTCAGCAGTTGACAGCATTAATTTGCAATCTTTTATCTGCTTTTTATTTAAAGACACCAGGTCTACTATGGTTACTACTGCAACGTCATTATCAAGATACCCTATCTTCCCTGTTTTGGTGATATCTTTAGTAGAGGAGTGTGGTAGCCGTGTTAGTCCACTCTTAAGGTTATCAATAGAAATCAAACAAAATAAAACATGGAAAAGAAAATAAGATGATACCTTTTTTTATTGGACATAACTTAATACATTTCTTGATTAGCTTCTTCGTCAGATCGGATCACATTTGCTTATTTCCGATCTGACAAAGAAGGGCAACCTTCGAAAGCTAATCAAGAAATGTATTAAGTTATGTCCAATAAAAAAGGTATCATCTTATTTTCTTTTCCATGTTTTATTTTGTTTGATTTCTGGTGATATCTTTGAAAGATACCTTGTTCCGAACCATGCTCATTTGAACAACTGTTTGCCTTCCCCCAGTTTCTAGTTTAAAAGCTTCTCTATCTCCTTTTTAAATGCCAATGTCAGCAGCCTGGTCCCACCCTGGTTAAAGTTGAGCCCATTATTCCAGAATATGCTCCCCTTTCCCCAAAATGTTGCCCAGTTCCTTACAAATCTAAAATCCTCCTCCCTGCACCATCATCTCATCCATGCATTGAGATTCCAGAGCTCTGCCTGTCTCTTGGGCCCTGCACATGGAACATGGAGCACTTTGGAGATTGCTACCGAAGGTTCTGGATTTAAGCTTTCTACCTAAGAGCCTAAATTTGGCTTCCAGAACCTCTCTCCCACATTTTCCTATGTCATTGGTACCCACATGTACCAAGACAGCCTGCTCCTCCTCAGCACTATCTAAAATCCTATCTACGTGATGCATGTGGTCCACCACCTTCGCAACAGTCAGGAAAGTGAGCAGGTGATCTTCATGTCCACCAGCCATCAACCTATCTACATGCCTAATAATCGAATCTCCAACTACAACAGGCATCCTAACCCTTCCCTCCTGGGCAGAAGCTCCTGGAGACACATCCTCGGTGAAAGAGGATATTGCATCCCCTGGTAGGCAGGTCCAGGCTACAGGATTACTTCCAGCTGCACCAGGTTAATGCTCTCCTTTTTTGAAGACCTCCCTCCTCCAAGGCAGAACAGGGGCTGCCAGACTAGAGGTGGGACTTATTTATTTATTTTATTTATTTATTTATTTATTTTCATTTCTACCCCGCCTTTTGCCACATTTTGCAGCCCCAAAGCGGCTTACAATGAACAATAAAATAGGTAGTTACAGTTACATTTCAAAATTTAGAGCAGAAGAACAGGATAAGAAGGGAGAGGTAAGGGAGACAAAGATGGGCAGCAGGCCCAGGTAGACCAAGGGGAAGTATAGAAATCCACTTCTCTACAACGTCCCTGTAGGCCTCCTCTATGTACCTCTTTGTCTCCCATAGCTAGTCCAAGTTTACTACTCTAGCATCAAGAGAACATACTCATTCTCTGAGAGCTAGAAGCTCCTTGCATCGAGCACACACATATAACCTCTCTCCAAATGGGAGATAATCATACATGTGACACTCAGTGCAAAAGACTGGATAGCACTCCTCTCACTGCTGGAATTCTGTCTGCATCTTAGTACTATAGAGTTATGTAATTAAAACTTTTTAAGGTACTAGGAAAATCAGATGAATATAAAGAGCCTTAAGATTATATGTTGTAATATGTAATGTATTTAGTGTTTGCTTCTCAAAAACTAATTAAATGTAATGAAAACTCTAATGAAAACTCTCCTCTTGTTCTAATTAGAATCATTGACTATAAATGAAGAATTGAACTAGGGCTGGGTGGGAGCTAGGGACGGTTGGTGGGAATGAGGACTGAACTTGGCCATGCTGTGCCTTCTAAAGTCTACCTGTTAATGTTGTGGCAGAAAATTCAAGTTTTAAAACTATGGGGAAAAGGGGATGGAGACTCGCTAGTACAATTTGCTTCTTTTTTTTCTAATTCTATCTGTAATTTGTCAATATTCTACAATTTCTCTTTTAAACCCAATACCAAGCACAGAGCAAAATAATGTCACTTATCCAGAGAAATGTCCTCTTCTTTCAGAGCATCTCAGAAAGAAAGTTAAGTGTGATCTCTATATAACTTGGATTCTAATGAGACTGCTTCAAACCCTTTGAAGCTAACCCAGTATTCAGATTGCCCTTAGTAACCTTTGCAAATATTCTACTACCTTACACCTGAATTAACATCTAATTCAAGTCAGCAGCAGTGCTACCTCTCCAGCAAGCAAAGAACAGAAAATAACTGGGTTAGCATGAGAGCCCTTACTACCACCTCATGGGTGGCAGTAAGTGCTCCTCCTCAAAATGGCCACGTGGTAAGTGGTTGACTTACCGCATGACCTTTCTTTTTTTGGGGGGGAAGACAGCCTTTTACCCACTGCAGTAAAAGGGGGCCTCAGCGTGCATCAAAAACACGCGCTGACACTAACGCAGGCACCCCTTTTACTGCAGCTTAGTAAAATAATCCATTAGGGGTCCTTTTACTAAGGTGTGCTTAAAAATGGCCTGCGGTAGTGTAGACGCCTGCTTTGGGAGCACGTAGAATCATTTTTCAGTGCACCTGCAAAAAATGTCTTTTTTAAAATGTTTGCCGAAAATGGACATGCGCCAAAATGAAAATTGCCGTGCATCCATTTTGGGTCTTAGACCTTACCGCCAGCCATTGATCTAGCGGTAAAGTCTCAAGTGGTAACCGGATGGTAATGATCTACGTGCACCAAATGCCACTTGGAGGGGCATAATCAAATGGGGCACCCAAGTTTTCCTGAGGGTGTCCTCGCAGGATGTCCTCGGGAAGGGGTGGGGAAACCTTTATTATCAAAACAAGATGGGCGTCCATCTTTCGTTTCGATAATACGGTTGGGGACGTCCAAATCTTAACATTTAGGTCAACCTTAGAGATGGTCATCCCCGGTTTTCAGCGATAATGGAAACCGAGGATGCCCATCTCAGAAATGACCAATTCCAAGCCATTTGGTTGTCGGAAGAGCCAGCATTCGTAGTGCACTGGTCCCCCTCACATGCCAGGACACCAACCGGGCACTCTAGGGGGCACTGCAGTGGACTTCAAAAATTGCTCCCAGGTGCATAGCTCCCTTACCTTGGGTGCTGAGCCCCCCCCAAAACCCACTCCCCACAACTGTACACCACTACCATAGCCCTAAGGGGTGAAGGGGGCATCTAAATGTGGGTACAGTGGGTTTCTGGTGGGTTTTGAAGGGCTCACATTTAGCACCACAAGTGTAACAGGTAGGGGGGATGGGCCTGGGTCCGCCTGCCTGAAGTGCACTGCACCCACTAAAACTGCTCCTGGGACCTGCATACTGCTGTCATGGAGCTGGGTATGATATTTGAGGCTGGCATAGAGGCTGGAAAAATATTTTTAAAATATTTTTTTGAGGTGGGAGGGGGTTAGTGACCACTGGGGGAGTAAGGGGAGGTCATCCACGATTACCTCTGGTGGTCATTTGGACAGTTCGGGCACCTTTTTGAGGCTTGGTCGCAAGAAAAAATGGACCAAGTAAAGTCAGCCAAGTGCTCGTCAGGGACGCCCTTCTTTTTTCCGTTATCGGCCGAGGATGCCCATGTGTTAAGCACGCCCCAGTCCCGCTTTCACTATGCTTCTGACACGCCTCCGGGAACTTTGGTCATCCCCGCGATGGAAAGCAGTTGAGGGCACCCAAAATCGGCTTTCGATTATGCTGATTTGAGTGACCCTGGGAGAAGGACGCCCATCTCCCGATTTGTGTTGAAAGATGGGCACCCTTCTCTTTGGAAAATAAGCCTGTTGGTGCGCATAGCTGATGTACACCAGAAAATAAAAATATTTTTTGGGCACGCATAGCGGATGCATGCCAAAAATGGAATTACCGCAAGGGCTACACGGTAGCCGGGCGGTAACTCCATTTTGGCATGCGCTGGGTGTACATAGACGCTTACACTTTTTAGTAAAAGGGCCCCTTAATTTTTTATTATCTTCAGAGGTTAGAACCAGATGAGTACAAAGATCTAAGGAGGCCATATTCTCTGTATTAATGTCATACTCTGAGGAGTAAAGCTGTTGATAAAAGGTTTTAAAACAATGTAATATGTCCGAGTCATGAACCAGTGTAGTACCTGATTCATCTTTAATAGTAGTGATGCTAGTTCTATCCGATTTGCTCTTCAAATACATAGCTACAAGATGTCCACTTTTATTACTTTCAGAATAGTAGTTAGCAGCTTGCATAAAATACAGAATTTGCAACATTCCTGCTTAGTAAAACATTTTCCCCCGGATTCTATATCGTGCGCCTAGAAATCTGCTCCAAAATCGGCACGGATTCTATAACAATGTGCATAACTTAACAAGCTAATGAGCGCTGATAACAGCATTTAACAAGCAATAATGAGCATTAATTGAAACTGATTATAATTTAGAAGCACAACTCGCTAAGCGTATTCTATAATGATGTGTGCTGAACTTCTAACGCATGCAGGCACAAAGGGGCATGGTTATGGGCAGGGAAATAGACATTTCGTGGGCATTACAACATTTACATGCCTAGTTATAGAATATGTCCTAGTGCGCCTAAATGTACGTGTAGGGATTTAGGCCAAGCTGGTGTAAATGGATGCTCTTAGATTTAGACGCTGAAATACAAACTAAGTATATTCTATAATCAGTGTCTAAATCTAGGCATCAATTATAGAATATGCTTAGTCGGAACTGATTTCAGTGGTGAATTTTTAGGCACAATATATAGAATCTCCTCCTTTACATGTTTCAAAGTTTCTGTAATTCCTCAAGCAAGGTAATATTAAAAGGGTTGTCTTGATGTTCTTTAAGTTTAATATCTTGTACTAGTAGCCGTAATGGGGAAAGAGAAATGGGACTTGATATACCGCCTTTCTGTGGTTTTTGCAACTACAGTCAAAGTGGTTTACATAGAGGGGCATAATTGAACGAAAACGCCTATCTCCATGGGCGTTTATCTCCGAGAACGGGTCAGTGAAGGGGCGGACCGAACCGTATTTTCGAAAAAAATAGACGCCCATGTTTTATTCAACAATGTGTGAGCTGGGCGTTTTTGTTTTTCAGCGATAATAGAAAATGAAAGCGCCCAGCTCAAAAACGAATAAATCCAAGACATTTATTCGTGGGAGGGGCCAGGATTCGTAGTGCACTGGTCCCCCTCACATGCCAGGACATCAACCGGGCACCCTAGGGGGCACTTTTACAAAAACAAAAAAAAAGGTCAAAGAGCTCCCAGGTGCATAGCACCCTTCCCTTGTGTGTTGAGCCCCCCAAATCCCCCTCAAAACCCACTGCCCACAAGTCTACACCATTACTATAGCCCTAAGGGGTGAAGGGGGGCACCTACATGTGGGTACAGTGGGTTTGGGGGGGTTGGGCGACTAATAAGCATTAAGCAGCACAATTGTAACAGGTAGGGGGGGATGGGCCTGGGTCCACCTGCCTGAAGTCCACTGCACCCCCTAACAACTCCTCCAGTGACCTGCATACTGCTGCCAGGGAGCTGGGTATGACATTTGAGGGTGAAAATAAAAATGTGTGAAACATCATTTTTTTGTGGTGGGAGGGGGTTAGGTACCACTGGGGGAGTCAGGGGAGGTCATCCCCGATTCCCTCCAGTGGTCATCTGGTCATTTAGGGCACTATTTTGGGCCTTATTCGTGAAAAAACAGGGTCCAGGAAAAGTGTCCTAAATTCTAGCTAAAAACGCATACTTTCTTCCCATTATCGCTGAAATGCGCCCATCTTTGTTCGGCAGATAACCACGCCCCAGTTCCGCCTTCGCCACACCTCTGACACGCCCCCATAAACTTTGTCCGCATCCGCGACGGAGTGCAGTTGAAAACGCCCAAAAATCGGCTTTCGATTATACCGCTTTATTCGTTTTTGTGAGATAAACGTCCATCTCCCGATTTAGGTCGGAACTTGGGCGTTTTTCTCGTTCAATTATAAGCTGGTTAGTATATACAGGTACTTATTTGCACCTGGGGCAATGGAGGGTTAAGTGACTTGCCCAGAGTTAGGAGGAGGTGCAGTGGGAATTGAACCCAGTTTCCCAGGATCAAAGTCCGCTGCATTAACCACTTGGCTACTCCTCCAACATATTCTTTTTGTGCACTTTAGCAGCACAGGAGATAATTATTCCTCTGATATATGTTTTAATACAGTCCTATAAACAAGGCCAAGCAGTGAATGTAGGCTTATTAAATTAAAAGAACTCTTCATTTAACTCTTTGATAGCATCAGTTATACAGTTTTTAAAGCCAAGTTCTTCCAGTAAGTCAGAGTTAAATCTCCATTGATTTTTCTTCTTATTTTTAGATATACCATCTAATTGCAGGATAATGGCTACATGATCCAATATTGATATTTCACCAATATATGAATTTGATATTTTTGAACAGCAAACCACGTATTAAGAAAAAAAATCTATCCTTCACTATGATAGATGAGGAAGTGAAAAAAAGGCATAGTTTTGTTCTGTATTATACACCAGTCTCCAAGGGTCAATCAAATTAAATTGTGAAATTATATCCTGTAAAGCATGCCATGACTTAGATTTCCTATATGGTACGTTAGAACATCTATCAACATCAGGGTTCATAATCAAAGTCACCTCCTAAAATACAAGGAGAGTCAGCAGCGAAATTGATTAGCTATATCATTAAAAATATGCAGGTTGATCTAAGTTGGCAGCATATATATATTCATATAATATATTCATATAAATTACAAAAAATCAGGAAGAACAAATCCAACAAACCAAGTTAAACCATAAACTCACTATAATAAACTTGGGTTCAAAATAATTTATCTTTTTTTATATGTACTTTAAAATGCTATAAATATTATAAAGTGTTTTAAATGTGCTCAGACCATACCGTTTACACCCATTATATCCCCAAGAGGAATATGTGGTGGTGTCACAATGGAACCATCATTGCACATACGATGTTCCGCCTCCTAATATTTGTGTATGTACATACAGCTGAGCCCAAGTAGATCTTTATCACCAGTGTATGCATATATCTATAATAAATATGTATAGGTCATAAATTACTCACATTAAATACTGTTAGGCTTGAGCTCAAACCTCCGCCCATACATTATGGTGCATTCCATATTACCATCCGATACATAGATAATAGAACATACAATACACATTTGTTTGAACCTAAAGAAGGTATATGTTAATTCATGACACACTGATCTCACTTCCCCCACATGTCTTACATAAACCAACCCGCAATGCGATATACACATATATTCATAGTTATTTCACTTCCCTTGGGGTATATTGTGCTCGTGCTTGTGCTTCATTAAAATCACATATCATTCATCCATTCCAATCTTGCCATCACAATAACTGCTCCCTTCAAACAAATGTTGTATTGTATGTTCTATTATCTATGTATCGGATGGTAATATGGAATGCACCATAATGTATGGGCGGAGGTTTGAGCTCAAGCCTAACAGTATTTAATGTGAGTAGTTTATGACCTATACATATTTATTATAGACATATGCATACACTGGTGATAAAGATCTACTTGGGCTCAGCTGTATGTACATACACAAATATTAGGAGGCGGAACATCGTATGTGCAATGATGGTTCCATTGTGACACCACCACATATTCCTCTTGGGGATATAATGGGTGTTAACGGTAAGGTCCAAGCACATTTAAAACACTTTATAATATTTATAGCATTTTAAAGTGTATATATAAAAAAAGATAAATTATTTTGAACCCAAGTTTATTATAGTGAGCATATATATTCATAACAATTAAGGGGCCCTTTTGCTAAGCTGCAGTAAAAAGTGGCCTGCACTAATTTGGACGCATGAAATGAGCGTGCGCTCAGCACTTTTTACTGCAGTGGGTAAAAAGGCCTTTTTTTTAATGGGGCAGTAAATGGCCTTGCATTAATATTAAAAGTAGCATGCGACTATTTACTGCCTGAGTCCTTAACGCCACTATTTATTGTATTGTAACATTTATAACCTGCGCTTTCCCACTTGTCAGCAGGCTCAATGCGGCTTACATACTATAGCTAATTTACAAGATAAAAGAAAATGAATAAAACATCTAAACATAGTATATAAAAAGGTGAACAATAAAAAGGATAAGGGAGAAAGGTAATAGAGGCAGGGAACAGGGAGAGGGTGAAAGTTGGGGTACTGTATTGTGAGTAAGGAAGAATGTATAATAATGTTTCGAAGAGGGATGAATTCAGAAGGATAAAAAACATATTTTAAGTTCTGATAAGTAGTAGATCCAGGTATCACACATGAATATCTAATTTAAGTCCCATCATATGTGTAGGCTTGCTTAAAAAGGTGAGTTTTCAGCAGCTTCCGGAAAGATAAAAGGCCACTGACTGTTCGAATCGATCTTGGTAAGGTGTTCCAGAGCTTGCTGCCTATAACGGGGAAACTGGATGCATAATATGTTTTGTACTTGATTCCTTTACAGTTGGGAAGATGTAAATTTAGATAAGTTTGAGAAGATCTGTTAACAAGTAGGCTTATTTACTTGGTGGTAAGGGCTCACATGCTACTCCTGTGGTAATTAGACTGCATGTGGTAAGGTGGCTGTGCTGCTGATTACTGCCAGGAATGCTCACCATGGTAGAAAATAGAAATTATTGTCTATCACGTGAAACAGCACACACTAAATCTGAAACTACTGTAGGATGCCCAGGCTATCCCGGTGGTAGTGTCAATTTAGTGTGTACTACCCAGGCATTAGCCCTACCATGTCTTAGTAAAAGGGCCCCTAACTTTTGTGAATTAACAGTTAATGAAACCATTATCCATCTACCATATATGTCGTTGGATTGTGACATCAGTTATATCAGGACTCTTTCATATTATAATGACAACACCATTCTTTTTACCCATTGCAGCAGTGTAAACTACAGGGAGGGACCATTTAGTTGATGATTTAATAGACTTAAAATTATTTCAGTGAGTTTCCTGCAGTAATACAATGTCAGGCGAATTTTAAAATGTTAAGATCTTTTTCCCTTTAATTTGATTATACACTCCTTTGAAATTAAGAGAAACCCATTTGAATGGCACGAGAAAAGAAGTATATTAACATTTCTAATACTGTGATTTTAACTGACAAAAACAGTGCTGCTATAATGAAAAATGATTCAATGAGAACGTTAAGGTTAAAGCATTTGATATACTGCTTTTCTATGGTTCAACCAAAACAGTTTACAAGTAGCCTAGTGGTTAGAGCAGTGGACTTTGATCCTGGGGAACTGGGTTTAATTCCCACTGCAGCTCCTTGTGACTCTGGGCAAATCACTTAACCCTCCATTGCCCCTGGTACAAAATAAGTACCTGAATATATATAAACCGTTTTGAATGTAGTTGCAAAAACCTCAGAAAGGAGGTATATCAAGTCCCATTTCCCTTTCCCTTATATACAAGTACTTTCTCTGTCCCTAGTGGGCTCACAATCTAAACATCAAAATATATGTGAAACACCTTACATTCATATGTTTGAACTCACACATGAATTGCAATAATGGGTCAATGAGATCCACCAAAAGGCAGTGAAAATGTTGCAATGGCGGAATTAATTACTATAGTAACAAAAAATGGTAAACATTTGTCAATCATGAGCATTCATTAATCATTAAGAAAGCAGATTAGTTGAAACAAATGCACCCTTATTACTGAAATACATTGCTATAACTTTATCTATAACAATTTATAAAGCTTTACTGAAAACGCTAAGAATTGAGAGTTAATGATTTTGAACAAACGCATAAATAAAGCTCACAATATCAGCAAGGTAATATATTATGAGAAAAGCCAAAACAACATTCAGCAATACATCATTGTAGAGTTATAACACTGAAAGTTAAATCATACAGAAAAATAAAAGAAAACATAGGTTGTACCAGTCTATAATAATGAGTAATCATTAAACGCAGAAGCATTCGCAGCATTAAAGTAGTACATCATAAGCATCTGTGACAATTATGTCAGGTAGTATCTATGGGAGTTGGAAACTTTTCTTTAATAAGTGCTGCAAGTGAATCAAGGTCGGTAAAGTCCTTTGTTTGGTTATGAAGCATTACTCTCATAGGAGCTGGATTAAAAATACCAAACCGTGCATTAACTGCTGTAAGTCTAGGCCTGAAAGCAACGAGTTGTTTCCTCAATCACACTGTATTCTTATGGAGATCTGGTATAAAAAGTAGTGTATGACCTTCGTACTTAATAGGAGCACAAAGTCTTGCCTTCTGCATAATTTCAATTACCTGATTGTATCTGAAAAGTTTAACAACAGGTCTATGGTATTTATTAAGTTGATGACATTGAGAAGGAATGCGATGAGCATATTAAATTTCAAAATCTTTAATAAATTGCAATTCAAACAACGATACATGCGATTCCAGAAATCGGCACATATGTTGGCCATCCATACCTTCTGAGAGTCCTAAAATTCTAAAGTTACCTCTACAGGCTTGGTTTTTTTTGCCTCCTCTGGGTCTTTTAATAATTGCACAATGCTAATCAGTGCTGTCAATTGGATTTTGACAAGCAAATCAGCACTAATTGGCATTAAGATTTACAAGCAGTGCTCACTAAGTGCATTCTGTAACATGGTGTGCCTAAATAATACGTCACATAGTTGAAAAGGGGGCATGGCCACGGGCAGGGTATGAATGTTTGTAAAATCTATACACACCTGATCTGTGCATTTGTACCCCGCGCTTTCCCAGTCATAGCAGGTTCAATGCGGCTTATGTGTTATATACAGGTACTTATTTGTACCTAGGGCAATGGAGAGTTAAGTGACTTGCTCAGAGTCACAAGGAGCTGCCTGTGCCTGCAGTGAGAATCGAACCCAGTTCCCCAGGACCAAAGTCCACCACTCTAACCACTAGGCCACTCCTTCACTCCATTTAGGTGCCAAGTAAAACATGACATAAATGGCTGTGGCTAAATTTGATCACTTGGAGAAGCGCTTGGCATATTCTATATACTGCATGGAAATTTAAGCCTATTCTATAAAATATAGGCATGCTTTAAAAAATACGCATAAGCATACTAGTTTTCCATGCAGAATTTTCAGGCGCCGTATATAGAATCTAGCCTTATATCTTCAATGACCCAGTGAAAGAGAAGAGCACCGATTTTCATCAATCCTTAACTGAAACAGATTTGTTGATACATACATCTATCTACAGTATATCTGTATCTAAGTTCATTGTAAAAGTGTAATATAAATTCCATACTACTTGGATGTATAGAGCCACTGGTCTCTTCCAAATCCAAAGAACTAAACTAAAGGCAAATCTTGAATTAGATTTTCCCTTATATACTTTTGAATTTCCTTTTCTAGAGGGGTACTAGGGCTACAGTTTGTCAGAGGCTCAGCAGTAACTTTGAAGCAATGATGCACACAGAAATGCTATGCACATAGATAAGTATTTTCAGATGGATGATTTTTCAGAACTGAGGTGTATCGTGTTATTCTTCCTGCAGGATGTTTATCATGCTGCAAAATACGATCGTTGAGTTAGTTCAGTTGATATTTCTCTATGGTCCTAGAGATTTACTTCAGTATAGAATATTTCATATTATAGTAGGAAGGCCATAATGACTATGCATTATAAGCAACTGTTACTGTCATGAAAATATAGGAGTTTCAAAGCATTTGAAATAACAAATGTAATAGTGCATTGTCTTATGCTTTCTATAGCTCAAATACCGTATTGATAAAACTTCGACCTTCGGCATAGAAGATAAAACAGACTTGCCAAACCTTTATGCTTGGCGACATGAATAAGGATAGCATCTAAAATAGTTTTCATAAACTTCACATTGTATGCTAGAAGTTCTAACTCCCCCCTCCTCCCCACAAGGTCAGTTAATATAAACCAGAACAGAGCATCTGCCAGAAACCGAGTTGCTAGGATCCAGTTATGAAATATTCTCACTTCCTGTCAAAGCATCATTCTTGTGACATTCCCATGTTACTGTTACATACTTCACTTCTCTGGAAATGCTAAGAGAACACAAATTTCCATGGCATTTGAAAAAAAAAATTAATATCTGACTTAATTAGATTTAAAACGGGAGAAAAAGAAGAATGAATAGTTACAAAAAAAGAATACAAGGTACTTAGGATTAAGCAAATTTTACAATTATTACAGTAAAAAAGCAACATGAAATATGGTTTAAAATTAAATGCAAGCATTATGTTTCATGTTCCTTACTTGCTGATATTAGACTGATAATTAAATTTCATTAATTAAATTAAGCAAATCTTGAATGATGTTATACAACATTTTTTTCTTATGCAGTTTCAGCATTATCAGATAAATGGACCCTTTTACTAAGCTGTGGTAAGCACTAAAGTGTGTTTACCGCAGCAAAAAAGGGCTTACCATGGGGCTTGCTCAGGCATCTGTGGCAATTTTTCCATGTGTGTATGCTACCCATGTGCTTATGTAGGGGGCGGGGTGGAGAGTAGGAGTATTCTGCATTAATCGGTTAGCAAAGCTACGTGGAGGGGCATAATTGAACGAAAACGTCTATCTCCATGGGCGTTTATCTCCGAGAACGGGTCCGTGAAGGGGCGGACCGAACCGTATTTTCGAAAAAAATAGACGTCCATGTTTTATTCGACAATTTGTGAGCTGGGCGTTTTTGTTTTTCAGTGGTAATGGAAAATGAAAGCACCCAGCTCAAAAACGAATACATCCAAGGCATTTGTTCATTGGAGGGGCCAGGAGTCGTAGTGCACTGGTCCCCCTCACATGCCAGGACACCAACCGGCCACCCTAGGGGGCACTTTTACAAAACAAAAAAAAAAGGTAAAAGAGCTCCCAGGTGCATAGCACCCTTCCCTTGTGTGTTGAGCCCCCCAAATCCCCCTCAAAACCCACTGCCCACAAGTCTACACCATTACTATAGCCCTAAGGGGTGAAGGGGGGCACCTACATGTGGGTACAGTGGGATTGGGGGGTTGGACGACTAAGCATTAAGCAGCACAATTGTAACAGGTAGGGGGTGGGGTGGGCCTGGGTCCACCTGCCTGAAGTCCACTGCACTCCCTAACAACTGCTCCAGGGGCCTGCATACTGCTGCCAGGGAGGTGGGTATGACATTTGAGGGTGAAAATAAAAAGTTGTGAAACATCATTTTTTGTGGTGGGAGGGGGTTAGTGACCACTGGGGGAGTCAGGGGAGGTTATCCCCGATTCCCTCTGGTGGTAATCTGGTCATTTAGGGCACTTTTTGGGGCCTTATTCGTGAAAAAACAGGGTCCAGGAAAAGTGCCCTAAATTCTAGCTACAAACGCATACTTTTTTTCCATTATCGGCGAAAGGCGCCCATCTCTGTTCGGGTGATAACCATGCCCCAGTCCCGCCTTCACCACGCTTCCAACACGCCCCTGTCAACTTTGTACGTTTCCGCGATGGAGTGCAGTTGAAAACGTCCAAGTTCGGCTTTCAATTATACCGTGTTATTCGTTTTTGGGAGATAAACGCCTATCTCCCGATTTAGGTCGCAATATAGGTGTTTTTGTCTTTCGATTATAAGCTGGATAGTGTGTGAGCCCTTACTGCGTACAAAATAGGTGCTAAGTGCTCATGCACTAAAGGCCATGTGCTAATGGGAAACTTAGCTTGTGCCATTAATGCTGGAAATATCAAAATCAACCATTTTACCCCCTTGGGGCCCGATTCTATATATGTCACCTAAAATTAATGCACGTTAGGCAATTACACCTGTGTATTATAATTACCACACGTAAATCTACATGCAGTATTTAGAATACACAGGCGTAGTTCATGTGTGTAAATCTATGCATGAAAACAATATACAAACAATTTCCACTCACTGAAAATGTCCTGGTTGGGTTGTATATAGAAAAGTGCTGCTCCCACTGTACATGGACCATGCAGCACAAGGCAGGAAGGAAAAAGGCCTCAGACAGCTCCTAGATAATCAAGATCTACCAGAGCTAACCAGATCCATAAAATCTTCCCTTCATCATCGGCCAAAAAACCTTTCACTAACGGTCAACTTCCTGGTATTCGAATGATATGTTTGTGTTTCTATGATTTTTTATTTATATTTATAATACGCTTAGTGCAAGTACAGACACTTAAAGTTGGTACTCTTCTATGGACAATACTGCGAGGTCCAGTGCTGTGCCATGCTGTCTTCACCCCCTTGCCCCAAGCCGACGGTGGCCAGCGTTTCACGCTGCTGCTGCTTCAGGGTCTTGGTGACAGGACTACTGTTGGGACAGTCACAGCTGAACTCCACAGTGTTCCACTCGAGTGGAACACTGTGGAGTTCAGCTGTGACTGTCCCAACAATAGCGAGTTTTTCATTTCCACACCCCACTAGTTTGGGGTTTTAGTAAATCTGTGCATGTCCATTTATGCCAACAAAAAAGCTGATGTAAATCCCTGTGCATAAATTTACGCATACTGGCCTATATTTTATAACAATACATGTAGATTTTGGAATGCCCACTAAATGCCCATTTCCATGTCCCTTTTTGCCTGTGCACATTAGAATTTAGGCGCAGTACATTACAGAATACACAGCAGTGTACGACCGTAAATTCAAATTTTTGCAAATTAGTACTCATTATTGCTTGTTAAGAGCTGTTAACAACACTTAACCGCTTGTTAAAAGAATTAATCTATTAATATAGTTATAGAATATGCCTAGATTTATATGCAGTACCACAAATAACTCTAGGCACTCTACACAGAATCCGGGGTGCTTACGTGTGTGGGAATGACACACGTAAGCACAAGCTAAGGCCACTTTTTGCAGCAACTTAGTAAAAGGACCCCAAAGAAACATGATGCAAGATATTTTGTTCTCACTGAGTGTAAGTCTATATGCAGCTACAAAGAGAGCTAAATCCAAATTCAGCCTGTAATGTAAAAAGGACTGATTTTTAGGGGCCCTTTTACTAAAGGGTGTTAAGTCCTTACCCCCGGATTCTATACATCGCGCCTAGTGTTCCACACCAAACTCTAAGCGTATTCCATAACAATGTCCATAACTAAATTGGTTTAACAAAATAATCCTAATAAATAAATAATCAACATTGATAACAGCACTTAACAAGCAATAATTGGCAATGATTAGAATTTAAGCGCACAGCTCGCTAAGTGTATTCTGTAATGAACTGTGCCTAAATTCTAATACGCAGAGTTCAAAAAGGGCATGGTGATGGGCAGGGAAATGGACATTTCATGGGTGTTCCAAACTTTATGCGTGTAGTTACAGAATATGGCCCAGTGTTCGTAAGGGAGTTATGCTACATTCTCATTGGTGTAAATGGAGGCATGTAGTTTTAGGCGCTAGGATATCAACTAAGCATATTCTATAAACCGTGCCTAAATCTAGGTGCCACTTATAGAATACACTTAGGCGGAAATGTTTTCTGCACGGATTTTTTAGGAGCCTTATACAGAATCTGTCCCTTAATGTGCAGTTAGCGTTGCTAACAGGCTACCATAGAACATGTTAAAGTGTTTTGCTGTATTTTGCCTGTTTAGAAACTTGTATGGACTGTAAAGTAGGCATGTAACTATGAGTTTACACAGTTATGGGAGTTGTGTGGGGTGAAATTTTGATTAGATAGAATGGAGAGAGATAATGGTATCTGAAGGAATGTGGAGGTGGCTGGAAGGAAACTTATAACACTGCACGTAGAGGCAGAAAGGGAGAAGGTATAGGGGCTGAGGCAGAAGGAAAGCAATTATGTGACAGATGTGGAAAAAGACTTCACATTGGTTAGGTCAAGCCCAATAGAAGATTGTAGCACAACATAGGAGAGGATAGAAGGGATCAGAGGAAGGGAAAGGGAAGAGACAAAAACCTTTTAAAGTGTTCATCTCCTCTGTTAACTAAGTGGAGGCCTTTGTACAGAATGGAGGATGGCAAAGAGGAGGCTGATACAGCTGGTATTTGTGGTTTGCTTTTCTCCTCCTAATTTTTGGGTGTTGTTTTCAGCTCATTTCACACATTTACATAGTAACATAGTAGTTAATGGAAGATAAAGACATGTACCATCTATCCAGTCTGCCCAACAAGAAAAACTCATAGCATAAGGTATGATATAATCAGTGCTTTTTTTGTAGAAAAAAAGGTGCCGGTACTCATTATGGGCGGGGTCACCACATATGGATCCACCCCTATGATAGCCACACCCACATTAACCACACCCCCTATACCAGCCATGGCGCATATAAACAGACATCATTGAAAATATTATAGTACTATAGGAGAAAAAAATAACGTGATTTTTTTTCATTATAAATAATCTCTGTAAGCTCTTACAGCTCCAGTATACCCAGTGCAAAATAAGACAGCCAATGTAAATTCTCAAATTGGACATATTACAAACACTAAAATGAAAATAAAATGATTTTTTTCTACCTTTGTTGTCTGGTGACTGTTTTTCTTTCCATATTGGTCCCAGTCTGTGATTCTGCTTTCCTTTGTTTTCGCTTAACTCTTCTGTGCCATTTGTCATTTTTGTCTCCTTTTTCTTTGCTTTCTTCAATATTTTTCAGGCTCTCTCTCTGTCCAGATTTAATTCATTCTTACTATCCATTCTTTAATTTCCTTCATCTACCTGTGGCTTTTCATCTTTTCCTCACCCTTGTTCTCCCCATGCCCTTCCTCTTATTCTCCAGTCTTTCTCTATTCCCCTTTTCCATCCAGCAGCTCTGCTTTCTCTCCCCATCCTTCCAGTGTCTCCCCTATTTCTTTCTGCATTCTTCCATCCAGCGTCTTCCCTCTTTCTCTCCCTATCCTTCCGTTTTCCCTCTCTTTCTCCCCAATCCTTCCATCTGTTTTCCCCTCTCTCCCCAATCCTTCCATCTGTTTTTCCCTCTCTCTCCCAATCCTTCCATCTGTTTTCCCTCTCTCTCCCCATCCTTCCATCTGTTTTCCCTCTCTCTCCCCATCCTTCCATCTGTTTTCCCCTCTCTCTCCCCAATCCTTCCCTCTGTTGTTTTCACTCTTTCTCTCTCTCCCCATCCTTCCATCTGTTTTCCCTCTCTCTTTCCCCATCCTTCCATCTGTTTTCCCTCTCTCTTTCCCCATCCTTCCATCTGTTTTCCCCTCTCTCCCCAATCCTTCCATCTGTTTTTCCCTCTCTCTCCCAATCCTTCCCTGTTGTTTTCACTCTTTATCTCTCTCCCCATCCTTCCATCTGTTTTTCCCTTCTCTCCCCAATCCTTCCATCTGTTTTCCCCTCTCTCTCCCCAATCCTTCCCTCTGTTGTTTTCACTCTTTCTCTCTCTCCCCATCCTTCCATCTGTTTTCCCTCTCTCTTTCCCCATCCTTCCATCTGTTTTCCCCTCTCTCCCCAATCCTTCCATCTGTTTTTCCCTCTCTCTCCCAATCCTTCCCTGTTGTTTTCACTCTTTCTCTCTCTCCCCATCCTTCCATCTGTTTTTCCCTTCTCTCCCCAATCCTTCCATCTGTTTTCCCTCTCTCTCCCCATCCTTCCATCTGTTTTCCCCTCTCTCCCCAATCCTTCCATCTGTTTTTCCCTCTCTCTCCCAATCCTTCCCTCTGTTGTTTTCACTCTTTCTCTCTCTCCCCATCCTTCCATCTGTTTTTCCCCTCTCTCCCCAATCCTTCCATCTGTTTTCCCTCTCTCTCCCCATCCTTCCATCTGTTTTTCCCCTCTCTCTCCAATCCTTCCCTCTGTTGGTTTCCCTCTCCCTGCCAAGTTTCCCGCGAACGGCGCGAAATCGCGATGCAGGCGGCACCAGCCCCTATTTCCGGCCGCTGCTGCTTCTCCAGTTGAACAGCAGCGGCCGCTACACAAAGAAAAGAAGATTTAAAAAAAAATTTGAAACCTGGCTGAAACGCGGCAACCCCGGCACTGTAGACAGCCATTAGGCATTGGCTGTTGCCCCGCAGCCGCTCCTCCTCTTGCCTCTACGTCACTGCCCCTGGAGGAAGACCCCGGAGGAGCGCAGTGACGTAGAGGCAAGAGGAGGAGCGGCTGCGGGGCAACAGCCAATGCCTAATGGCTGTCTACAGTGCCGGGGTGCCGCGTTTCAGCCAGGTTTGAAGTTTTTAAAAAAATCTTTTTCTTTGTGTAGCGGCCGCTGCTGCTCAACAGGAGAAGCAGCAGCGGCCGGAAATGGGGGCTGGCACTGCGTGCGGGACATGGACTCACGGGGCGGGGGGAGGAAAAAAAAAAAAGGTGCCGGTACGCCGTACCGTTGCGTACCGGCACAAAAAAAGCACTGGATATAATACTACATATGCATATTTGATGTGTGTGCTCAATGCAAAGAGCTCCTAGCTCTCAGAGAACAAGTCTGTTACTTGAGGCTAGAGTGACAGACTTGGAGGAGCAGAGGGAGACAGAGAGATACATACATAGAGGAGGCCTACAGGGACATTGTAAAGAAGTCCCACCTCCAGAATGGCAGCCCCTGTCTTGGAGGAGGGAGGTCTTCTAAAAGGAGAGCATTACCCTGGTGCAGCTGGAAGTAATCCTGTAGCCAGGACCAGCCCATCAGGGGATGCAATATCCTCTCACACCGAGGATGTGTCTCCAGGAGTTTCTACCCAGGAGAGAAGTGTTAGAATGGCTGTTGTAGTTGGTGATTCAATTATTAGGATGTAGATAGCTGGTGGACATGAGGATCGCCTGGTCACTTGCCTGCCTGGTGCAAAGGTGTTGGGCCTCACGCGTCACCTAGATAGGATTTTAGATAGTGCTGGGGAGAAGCCAGCTGTCTTGGTACATGTGGGTACCAATGACATAGGAGAATGTGGGACAGAGGTTCTGGAAGCCAAATATAGGCTCTTAGGTAAAAAGCTCAAATCTAGAACCTCTAGGGTAGCATTTTCTGAAGTGTTCCCTGTTCCACATGCAGGAACCAAAAGAGACAGGTAGAGCTCCGGAGTCTCAATGTGTGGATGAGATGATGGATTGAAATTCCATGTGTAAGGGGGAAAAGGATAGTGATAGGAGTGTTCTACCGCCCACCTGGCCAGGATGAACAGACAGATGTAGAAATGTTATCAGAAATTAGGAAGGCTAACAAACTGGGGAACACAATAATAATGGGTGATTTCAATTACACCGATATTGACTGGGTAAATGTAACATCTGGGCATCCTAGGGAGGTAGAATTCCATGACGAAATAAAGGACTACTTTGTGGAGCAGCTAGTACAGCAGCCAACAAGAGGATGAAAAATTCTAGACCTAGTCCTTAGTGGAGCTCGTGATCTGGTGCATGAGCTATTAGTGCTGGGGCTGCTTGATAACAGTGATCATAATATGATCAGATTTGATATCGGCTTTGGAGTAAGTACACACAGGAAATCCAATATGTTAGCATTTAACTTTCAAAAAAGTTAAATGCTAACGTGAAAAAGAAAACTTAGAGCATCTGCAAAGGTCAAAAATTTACATCGGGCGTGGATGCTTTTCAAGAATACAATCCTAGAAGCCCAGGTTAAATATATTCCATGTTTTAAAAGAGGAGGAAGGAAGACCAAATGACAGCATGGATAAAAAGTGAGGTGAAGGAAGCTATTAGAGCTAAAAGCAAATCCTTCAGAAAATGGAAGAAGGATCCAACTGAAAATAATAAGAAACAGCATAAGGAATGGCAAGTCAAATGCAAAGTACTTATAATAAAGGCAAAGAGGGACTTTGAAAAAAAAGAGTGCGTTGGAGGCAAAAACATATAGTAAATTTTTTTTAGGTATATTAAAAGCGAGATGACCAAGGGGTAAAAGGGGCACTCAGGGAAGACAAAGCCATTGCGGAGAGATTAAATTAATTCTTTGCTTCAGTCTTTGGGAGAGATACCGGTGCCAGAAATGGTATTCAAAGCTGTCGAGTCAGAGAAACTGAATGAAATCTCTATAAACCTTGAAGATGTAATTGCGTAATTTGACAAATTGAAAAGTAGCGAATCATCTGGACTGGATGGTATTCATCCCAGAGTACTGATAGAATTGCAAAATGCACTTGAGGAATTATTGATAGTAATGTAATTTATCTTTAAAATCAAGCACGGTACCAGAAGGTTGGAGGGTGGCCAATGTAACACCGATTTTTTAAAAAGGTTCTGGAGATGATCCAAGAAATTAAATGACCAGTGAGCCTGATGTCGGTGTTGGGCAAAATGGTAGAGACTATTATAAAGAACACACATACAGAGCACATACATAAGCATAGAATAATGAGACAAACCCAACATGGATTTAGTGAAGGGAAATCTTGCCTCACTAATCTATTACATTTTTTTGAAGGGGTGAACAAACATGTGGATAAAGGTGAGCCGGTCGATATTGTGTATCTGGATTTTCAAAATGCATTTGACAAAGTACCTCATGAAAGACTCCAGAGGAAATTGGAGAGTCATGGGATAGGAGGTTGTCTTCTACTGTGGATTAAAAACTTGTTAAAAGATAGAAAACAGAGAGTATGGTTAAATGGTTAGTATTCTCAATGAAGAAGGGTAGATAGTGGGGTTCCCCAGGGGTCTGTGCTGGGACGTCTGCTTTTTAACATGTTTATAAATGATCTAGAAATGGGAGTAACTAGTGAGGTAATTAAATTTGCTGACGATACAAAGTTATTCCAGATATTTGTTTTAATGGAAATTTTAAAATATATGCTGATAAATTTATTTAGCACACATTAAAATTTTTAAACCACACTAACAAGCGCACATCTCTAGAGGCTGGATCTTGGGCAGAAGCACGTGTATGGATGGTATAACTGAAACCTGGGTCTCAGGGCCCACCAGCTCGTCTCAGTTCCACACACTCAGTCTGACCTGGGCCACAAGCACAAGTCCTTGCCACATGCACAGTCATTACCTGCAGTTGAGCTTGAGAATGGGTTAATGGTCAAGAATAGAGATCTGGGAAATTGTGTTTAAGAGAAACTTTATTGGGATACTTCCTTCTCGGTCTGTGGGCAAGCATCCTTGCTCTAACACTAAAGACCACTCTTCACTCCATTAGTTTTATTTAAATATAACTTTACTGGAACTTCTACAACCAGCAGTTAAACTCTTCAGAACTCCTGAATTATAATATCCATCTCAGTGGCTCCACTTCCCTCTTTGTGTGGTTCAGGTATATACATATTTATACTTTTGTCTGTCTACCACCCATCATGTTGGGCCAGGAATAATCCCAGGGCTGCACCTGTTACTCTCGATATTAATCCAATCTCTCTGGCACAGACCCTTTAGGCTGTCTGTCTTCCAGCGATGCACACCGGCCTTGAGCAGTCTTCCCCGGCTCTAGATCCTGCTGTTAGGCTGGACTCCCCTTATCCACCTGAAGCTCTAACTCCTTCTCAGTTGCCACTTATAGGGGCAGCAACTACTCCTTTGTTCATCCCGAGTTTATTCGGCACTCCAGGATCCACCAGTACTCCCAAAGGTCCTCGTAGGCGAATAGGTAACCAAAGACCTTGTGTTCGCCACTACAATCCCTTTTATCAATTTTCAACTCTACCCTGCTGTCACTTACTCTAGGGAATCACTTTATCTCAGCAACTTCTCTGCAAACCCCTCCCCTTGGCAGGCCTCCCAATCTCTTTCCATCCTACTGGTAGTGACCTATCTCCCCCAGGGCCTCTGGAAAATTAGGGCCCTACCTATCACCACAGTTCTATTAATACCCATGTGACAGAACAGTGTGCTTTAAGCCTGTAAAATGTATTGGGGATTTCCTGAAGTGTGTTTATCTACCTTGGCCAGCAGCTGGTACATGTTTGTTTTAAAGCTGCTGCAGAGCCAAGGCTGTTTTTCTTTGTTTAAGCCTTTTGGAAAGGCAGTCTGCAGTATACTTTCAAAGATTGTTGTTCTGGGCTCTGATTGGCCTAGGAGCTCATTTTGGATTTTACTGGGATTTTTCCCCCTGTCTTTGTCAGGAGGAAAAGAGAGTAGGATCTCTTTGCTGAGGTTTGGTCCTGATCTTCCCAGCTACATTTTAGAAAGTAAATAAATGTTTAGATAGTGTTATAATTGATCCATATTTCAGTTACCTCTTATTGTTTGCCAATTGCACTTTTTTTGTTCATTGTTCAATATTTTTAAGACAATAAACACTATTCAGTTTACTGCCTCTTCTGTCTGGACTGATAAAGAATTCTGGTGGTTTGTGTGTTGGGTCTGTAATTGCTTTCTGGGAACTGTGGGACCACTGGGAGTGTAGCCCTAGTAACCTAGAAATCACTGGGGATAATTTGAGAGCAGGAGACTCGCCCAGAGGCAACTGTGACCCAGTTGGTGGGTGCTAGTGTAAAGCACAAGCGGCAGGTGCAGGTGGACCTGAGCTGTGCTAGGGATAGACCCTCTAATTGGCCGCAGGGGTAGACCCAGGCAGGTGGCTAGGCATTTTGTGACAACCCATATAATGGGGTATTACATAACTCATTAGCAAAGAAAATGATTATTTATTTATTTGTTACATTTGTATCCCACATTTTCCCAGATTACATTAGAGCTGGTCTTGAAGACCCTTTTGAGAGACACCAAACAGAAATCCCTGGCATCCAATTTAAGAAAACACACCTCTTAATTATGACCCATTTTAGAGTGAACATTAAGGCTTAAGTAAATAATCCTCTAGAAAGGGTACCTGCTAACATCTGGTAGGTACCTGTGTATGGACCAATGTCACAAATGACACTATCATGAGATCTAGTTGATTTATATACTATAATATCATTCAATGTATTGTTTGCAATGAGCACCACTTTAGTATAGTAAGTAAAGTCATAATTCTCTTTATAATATACTCTGTGAGAGCAGTTTAAGGAATAAATGAACCTGAAAAATAACAACTTTACAGCATTACATAGAAAACTATATTCCTTTGAAATTCTGCATAGTGACAAATGATATAGGTACTCATTTTCAAAGTACATCGACTTACAAAGTTTATTTATTTATTTGTTGCATTTGCACCCCACATTTTCCCACCTATTTGCAGGCTCAATGTGGCTTACATAGGCATTTGCCCAGTCGGTGGATAACAAACATAAAGTTGAATAGTGATCGTATGAGGTATAAGTGGAGGGTCGGAATGGATGAAGATTGCGTGATGTCCTGTTCGATCATAGTCATGCTGTGTTAGTAGATGAAGAGAGTTACGTGGGGTCGTTGGGGTATGCCTTTCTGAAGAAGTAGGTTTTTAGTGATTTCCTGAAGTTCAAGTGGTCGTGGATTGTTTTCACAGCTTTTGGGAGCCCATTCCATAGTTGTGTGCTTATGTAGGAGAAGCTGGCTGTGTAAGTTGTTTTGTATTTCAGTCCTTTGCAATTTGGGTAGTGTAGGTTTAGGTAGGATCTTGACGATCTGACTTTGTTTCTTATTGGTAAGTCTATAAGGTCTGTCATGTATCCTGGGACTATGCTGTACAATACGCCGTTACACACATAACCTATGCCGTTACACACATAACCTACATAACTTTGTAAGTCTATATACTTTGAAAAGGAGCCTCTACTATTTATTCTCATATATACTATCAATATAAAGAACCCATTTGAATTAAATGTAAACCCCATCTGAACTGGGTTTGGATAAGCAAAGTTGGACAGCAGTCTACCTGTTGATGTGGAGAAATACTGACAATTTTGGCTGCTAAACAGATAACTAGGGGGCCCTTTACTAAAGTAAGCTAAGCCCTAAAACGGAAAAGGCTTACTGCAAAATGTGCTAAAGTGTTTTATGGTAATTTACTTGTCAGCATTAGCTATATATATTTTTTTCTTTAATAATTTTTTGAAAGGGGGCATGTCATGGGCAGAGAATGGAAATGGAAGCATTATCTAGCTAGTGTATTTGCGTGTGCTAACTGGCTAACGATGAGTTGATGTGGAGCTCTCTGTACCTACTAAGGCGGTAAGTGATCCCTTATTAATATTTTTGTAGGTCTTGTGCGCTAATGGAAAAATTAGTGCAGGACCTGCAATAATAAAAAAGAGAATGTCCATATTATCAAATGACCACCTCTATTTCATGGTGGGGAAAAATCCTAGTAGTTGGAGCAACTGAAAAAAGAACCAATGCAATGAGTCAGAGGTCGCCTGTTCAAATCACACTGCAGTTGCCTGTAATTTTCTTTTTATGTATTTTTAATTATGAGCCCCCCCAGGGACAGAAAAATACCTACTGTGACTTCCCTGACTCCATGCAGTGGAGAATTGCTCAATCAAAGCTCCTTTCTGTAACTCGGGTATGACAAGTTCCAGGTGTAAATATAGACTCCATCTTTTTGGACACGGGCTTCCCTTCCCCTTTTGCATTTGGAGTTGGATGTCTATATTTTGGCCCCTCCCTAGTCCCGCTCAAAACATGTCAAAGCACACCCCTTGTCCAACAAAAAGGGAGAACAGTGCTTTCACAGCAGTCAAACAAACCAACAAGGAGTGGAAGACTCCAAAGAGAAGAAGGTCCCATGAAAACCAGAAGTCCAGAGTCTTCAAAGAAATAAAAGGTTTTATGAACATAGTGCAGTTTTAAACATCCATATCTTGGTTTATAAAATCAGGATCAGGACATCCATGCAACATGGATATCTACAAGCCAGTTTTCAGACAGACAAATAGAGTTTCTAAAATAACCACCACAGAGGCAGATTTTAGCAAGGATATACCAATCGGAATAGAGATGTCCAGGTCAGGATATCTCAAGCTCTGCTAGTATTTAGAACTGAATTCACTGGATATTCATGCATCGATTACATGTAGCAGGAGTATCCATTTTAGAACAATATGGGCCCAATATTCAGCCCACAGCTGATATTAAGGCTGGTGCCTGATAAACTAAAATATAAAGTTACGGCAGCTATTTTGCTGTCCTATTTTATGTGGTTACTTAGCCAGTTAGTGGACTGAAAATGGCTGCTAACCGGCTAAGTTGACACTCTTCTCTAACTCCATCCCAAACCATTCCTAACCTAGCCAATTAGGGGATGGCTTGTTAGTAGGCATGTTCAGTGGCACTAACTAGTTAAGTGCCACTAAATATTGAGTGCTGGCTCACTCATTTTACTAAACCTTGCAGCATTTATTTTGAAGCAGTTTGGTGAGCCCTGACGGAAGGGAAAGCCGAAACTTGGCCAAGTTGGGCCCCTCCTCATTAAAATCTGTTTTGGTGTACTTGTGCCTGTTCTTCATTACCTGGATCACCTTTGCTGTCTGTGCTGTCTGTTCTCAAATACCCAACTCAACCAGGAGAAAAGAATAAATAATCTAATATAAAGTGGTAGAGGGGTGCCCTCAGATTATTTAATCACCAACATGGCTGTCAAGTATAATGACTGCTAAAAGGTGAAATATTGCATTTTTTTTCATCAGGCCACTCCCTGTGTTGAACTTAATGTGCAATAATCTGCAAATATGAGACCGGAATTCAACCTTCTATGCCATAGTCACATAAACATAACACAAGAAACTTCACAACATGGCAATTTCATCTATCAAATAATACAGAGAAGTACTTATCTTGTGAGCCAGGTGTCTGAGTGTAACAAGAACACCAAAGGCTCCATTGAAAGTAATGCTCTGCAACAAGAGATCACGCCTGAACTCCTAATTTAGAACGCCCAACACCACAGGTTTTTGTATGGTGGAACATAAATGTTTATGCCACCTATTTTAAAATATAAACTTAAATTTTTCCTAAACGTCACAGAGTCCGATATTCCTTGACAGTTTTATTTTCAGAGAAGACATAAACCAGTGGAGAATAAAGGGGGTGACCTCCCCTAATCCCTCCAGTAAAGCAGTGCTCGTTATGAGTAGTTTTCTGAAACCTAGATGTCCCAGTAGCTGGTGTAAATCCTTACATTACTGTTTCTGTACATAGGCATGCATTCTCCTCCTTAAATGGGAAATGAATGACTAGGTCCACCCTAGTCCTGCCCAAAACACACTCATACCACATCCTCTTTCCATATGCACATTTTGTTCTGTTTTAGGTGTGTATATTCAGCTTTGTTAAATTGGGATTTAGATATTTATACTTCTTTTATAAGGATAAAATTGGACCATTTAGTCTAATTTTCATTTTCTTACTATCCATATAATTAAAAAAAAAAATCTGTAGAAAGCAAAGATATCCATTCTTCAGCCACTGGTGAACATAACTTGTTTCAACATCAGGTTGCAAGAAAATAATGACAGATAAGTAAAACAGACAGAAAGGTCAAACTAGTATGCTGATTTAATTTCTAGTAAGGAACCACACATATTTTCTGATAGCCAAAACAAAATAACATGTCAGGTGACCTTTGGTAAACCCCGGAAGCAGGTAGGAAGCCAAAACGCCCTCTGTACTCTGTCGATGTCGAGTGGAGATAAAGTTGCAGCGCTGTTATTTGTGATAATGCATCTCGGCAGATGAGCGTCGGATTCTTGAAAGAATTCTCCACCAAAATTTTATCACTTTCATTTTTACTATTGATATTCCTAAATTTGGGTTGTTTCAGTTGATGAATATATGAAGATTTACATGCAGAGTTAGTTTGAGCACAGGTGTGAAGGGAGACCAAGTGGTAGGAACTTGTACCTGTAGGCACAGGTCAAAATAGCTGGATGACAAGAGACCCTATGCAGTGGGACCAGTGGTGTGCTTGTAAATTTTTAACAACAGGCTCTCTCCCCGGTCCACCTCGGCGCCCCCCCGTCCACCTCTGCGCCCCCCAAAATTGCAGAGCTGGCTATAGCCAGTGGGGGGGGGGGGGGGGGGGTGCAATGCATTACTCTCTCCAGGAAAAAAAAATTAAATGATCCCAGGTTCCAATCTAATTCATGTTTAATGTGGGATAAAATGCCATAAATATAAACTTTTAATGTTGAGCACCTGATTCTCAAAGGGAACATATTCCAAACACTATAATGAAAATAAAATGATTTTTTTCTATCTTTGTTGTCTGATGACTGTTTTTCTGATCATGCTGGCCCAGTATCCGATTCTGCTGCTATCTGTCCTCTTAACTCCATTTCTAGGGCTTCCTTTCCATTTATTTCTTTCATTTCCTCCTTTCTTCTTCATTTCTGGTCCTCAGCTTCTGCCTATTTTCTTCATCCATGTGCAGTTTTTCTCCTCTCTTCCTTTTCCCTTATCTTATCTCCTTCCTCACTCTTCCCTCCCCCCCCATCCATGTCCAGCATTTATTCTCTCTCCCCTCCTTTCCCCCTGCCCTCCATCCACCCATGGCCAGCAGTGACCCTCCTCTCCCCTGCCCAGCATGCACCCATACCCAGTGACCCTTCTCTCCCCTGCCCTCCATCCACCCATGGCCAGAGACCCTTCTCTCCCCTGCCCTCCATCCACCCATGGCCAGCGACCCTTCTCTCCCCTGCCCTCCATCCACCCATGTCCAGCAGTGACCCTCCTCTCCCCTGCCCTCCATCCACACATGCCCAGCAGTGACCCTCCTCTCCCTTGCCCTCCATCCACACATGCCCAGCAGTGACCCTCCTTTCCCCTGTCCTCCATCCACCCATGCCCAGCAGGGACCTCCTCTCCCCTGCCCTGCATGCACCCATGGCCAGCGACCCTTCTCTCCCCTGCCCTCCATCCACCCATGGCCAGCGACCCTTCTCTCCCCTGCCCTCCATCCACCCATGTCCAGCAGTGACCCTCCTCTCCCCTGCCCTCCATCCACCCATGCCCAGCAGTGACCCTTCTCTCCCCTGCCCTCCATTCACCCATGTCCAGCAGCTCCCTTCTCTCCCCTGCCACCCCCTCCCGACTTGTTTCACAAATTCTCCTGCTTCCTCCCTCCCTCCCTCCCGATCTGGTCCCTCACCGACCCTCTTGGCCATCAAATTCTTCAGGGCAGGCAGTGTTGCCTGCCCGCTGTCATCACTGACTTTCCTCTGCCGCCCGATCGCGCTTCAAAATGGCTGCTGAGACTTACAGAAGTCTCGGCGGCCATTTTTAAAGCGCAAACAGGCGGCGGAGGAAAGTCAGCAATAGCAGCGGGCAGGCAACACTGCCTGCCCCGAAGAATTCGATAGTCAAGGTAGGATCTGTGAGGGACCGGATCCGGAGGGCAGAGGGAGGGAGAGCTGGCTCGCCCTTTCCAACAACCGGCTCGCAAGTCCGGCCAAAATTTAACAACCGGATCTTGCGAGCCGGAGCGAGCCGGCTCCAGCACACCACTGAGTGGGACGCAATTAGTTGATGCTCTCCCCCCACCTGGCTTGTAATTTCATTGTGTGGCTATCAGGGAATAATTGTTATCCCTTATTTTGCTTTGGATTTTACTTACTAGTAAGGATTGTATTTATTTGCCCTTTTTATAATTGTTTATTGAATTTTATTTCTAGAGCATAGCCCTAGGCCTTAACTGATCTCTGGTTTCCATTCACTTCACTTTTAGGATTCTCTGTGCTTTCCCATGCTTTCTTGAACTTTGGTTACTGTTTATTTTTCTTAGGAGACCATTCCATGTGCCCATCACCCTTTGTGTGATGAAACATTTTCTGATGTTGTTTGTATTACTTTGGAGCCTCATGCTGTGGCCTCTTTAGTGTACTTTTCTGATTTTTTTTTAAAAATGTTTCTTGTGCATTTGAAATACATCTGAATGTCTCTGTCCTATCCCTCCTCTCCTCTGCCCTCTAGAGCAGTGGTTCTCAAACCTGTCCTGTTTGACCAGCAACCAGTCAGATTTTCAGGGTATACTTAATGAATATGCATGAGACAGATTTGCATGCCTGTCATCTCTCTCTCATGCATATTCATTAGGGATATCCTGAAAACATGACAGGCTGCTGGTCCCCCAGAACAGGTTAGAGAACCCCTACTCTAGGGTACACATATATCAGTTATATAATACAGATTTGAGCCAGATGAAAGGACATTCAAGATATTTCTAATTTACTATGTAGACATAAATATTTGCTGCTATAGATGGATAGCTTTACAAAGGAACACGTGGAGAGGCATTTCCGATATGATGTCTAAGTCCGACTTTGGATGTTTTGCAAAAAATGGCCGAAATCTGAATAGAAAAGAAGGTCAATTTTCAAAAAAGGAAAAGTGACTTTTTTTTCCCCGAAAATACTATTTTGAACAAGGTTTTGTGATTTGGACGTTTTCTATTTGGTCCATTAAAAAAACACCGTCCAAGTGCAAAATGCACAAAATCAAACCATTTTGATGTAGGAGGAGCCAGCATTTTTAGTAGACTGGTCTCCCAGACATCCCAGGAGATAAATGGGGCACTAGTGGGCACTGCAGTTGACTTCAAAAATATGCTCCCAGATACACATCTCATCATCGCTCCCTTATTTTGTCTGCTGAGCCCCCCCAAAACCCTCCCAGAACCCACTACCCCAAACTGTATACCACTACAGTAGCTTTTATGGGTGAAGGGGACACCTAAATGTGAGTACAGTGGGTTTCTGGTGAGTTTTGGAGAGCTCACAGTTTCCACTACAAATGTGACAGGTAGAGGGCGATAGGGATCTGAGTCCCCCAAGCCATGGTGCACTGCACTGACCACTACGCTATTTAAAGGACTTGCATGCTGAACTAATAGACCTGGCTCTAACATCTGAAGCTGTCAGAGGCTCAGAAGTCATATTTTTATTCACATTTTTGCAGGATGGGAGGGTATTTGGTGGGGGGGGGGGGGGTCACCCCCGATTCCCTCCAGTGGTCATCTGATCATTTAGGGCACCCTTTTTATGCCGTATTTGTTATAAAACCAGGTCTAGCTCAAAATGTCTTAGTTTTAGTCCTGGACGGTTTTGTTTTGTTCTATTGTGGCTGTAAAACATCCAAGTCTTAGGAACGCCCAAATCCCACCCTTAACATGCCCCCTTCTGTTCTGAACGCACGTCTGACTGACTTCATAGAAAAAAACATCTAAAAATTGGTTTTGAAAATATTGATTTGGATGTTTTTGTGAGAAATGTTGCTTTATTCCACTTTTTAGATGTTCTTCTCTTTTGAAAATGAGCTCCTTTTTGTTAATTAAAGAGGAATATGTAATTCTCTAAATACTACAGATCAGGCAATCTTTTTAAAACAGTGTGATACAATTACCTATGGCAATATACAGTCCCCTCAATGACTTATTTTATTCTTAATTTTCAAAACATTTGTATATAATCCCAGGAGGTTACCTATAATTAATTTCTGCCAGGGTACATTTGAGTACTTTTAACATGTGTTGAAAGCAATGGTTTCTGAAGAACTATCCATTAACGACTTTCTGGACTGTAACAATGGATATTGACAGTGCTTGTCAGACTAAAGTACTATTGATTGTTTCACATCATGTGTATAGCAAAACCAATTTCTTTCAAGTACCTCTTCTTAACTGAAATACATTATAACTGTCTTCCTATCTGTTTATTATAACATCCAAAGTAATATGAGATAATGCATTCACAAGATTCATGGTGAATAAAAGGATAAATGGCAGCAATATGAATGGTAAAATAATGCTAAGCTAGGGATATGTATTCCTTTGAAAAGGAAATGAAAAACACAAAAAATGCTGTTTTGTTTAATTTACAAAGAAGATGAAATAAAAGTGAAATAAAATTGTTTTGTTTCATTCACCTATCAAGTCTAGGGGCTAGTAAAATCTATGAAGGAAACTGAGGCACTCACTTTGCAGCTCACATGTCTGGATTCAGTGGGGGATGGGGAAAGTTAAAGGCCCATCCCCTTGCACACACTTTTCTAACCAGTCAATCCCTGCTTCTCAAAGTGAAACTGAAACAGAAGTTACCACACCCACTGTTTTGTAGTCATTCACTTGTATGAGAACTGTGAGAGGGTGAGAATAGGGTGAGAAGCAAATTTCTTCCCACAGTTTAGAGACACTGAAAAAGTTTAAGAAATCATTCAGATATGCAGAGCTGCCAAGGGGGCGGGGTGGGGGCAAGAAGATTCCCTGGGCCCAGTCTCCAAAGAGAGCTGGATGCTAGTACTGTCTGATTCACGATTCAAATTGATTCACCGATTCCTTTTTGGTGAATTGATTTAAATCAGTTTATTTTTGGAACAATCGAGGCCCCCAGAGTACCTTTTAAAATAGCAGTTCTTCACTGGCAGCGAGCATGAGCAGCCACCAACTAATACACATTTCTTGTGCCAGCCACACATAATGAACATAAGAACACAAGTATTGCCATACTGGGACAGACTAAAGGTCCATCAAGCCCAGTATTCTGTTTCCAACAATGGCCAATCCAGGTCACAAGTACCTGGCAAGATCCCAGAACAGTACAATACATTTTATGCTGCTTATCCTAGAAATAAGCAGTGGATTTTCCTAAACTCATCTTAATAATGGCTTATGGACTTTTCTTTTAGGAACATATCCAAACCTTTTTTAAACCCTGCTAAGCTAGCTGATTTTACCACATTTTCTGGCAACGAATTCCAGAGTATAATTACACATTGAGTGAAGAAATATTTTCTCTGATTAGTTTTAAATTTACTACTTTGTATGTGCACCCTCGTCATAGTATTTTTGGAAAAAGTAAACAAGTGATTCATGTCTACCAATTCCACTCCACACATTATTTTATACCTATATCATATTTTCCCTAAGGCCATCTTTTTTCCCATGCTCTAAAGAGCCCTAGCCACTTTCGCCTTTCCACTTGGGAAAGTCATCCCATCCCCTTTATCATTTTTGTCACCCTTCTCTGTACCTTTTCTGATTCCACCATATCTTTTGTGAGATGCTGTGACCAGAATCACACAGTATTCGAGGTGTGGCTGCATCATGGAGTGATACAAAGGCATTATAGCATCATCATTTTTGTTTTAAATTCCTTTCCCAGTTATACCTCTCGCTCTAGCTCTAATGTATATGTGATCATATGCCCCTGTGGATTTGTCTTATGTGGGGTAGAGTAGTCAGGGCAGCTGAGAGACTAGGCCGGGCCCGGGGCAAGGGAGCCCCGCTTCCGCCCCCAAGCCGCCCACCGTTGCTCCCCCCACCGCTGCCACCCCCAGTCGCTCTCCCCACCGCTGCCGCCCTCTGTTGCTCCCCCCGCCACTGCAGTCCCCAGTCTCACCTGCCTGCCTCCACGGCTCCAGGCCCCCTGCATTCAAAGCGGCAGTCACAGATCTCCTCTCTTCTGGCCTTCCCTCCCTGTGTCCCGCCCTTGTCTGACGTAACTTCCGGTTTCCGCGAGAGTGGGACACAGGGAAGGAAGGCCAGAAGAGAGGAGATCTGCGACTGCTGCTTTGAATGCAGAGAGCCCGGAGCCAAGGATGCAGGAAAGTGAGACGGGGACGGCAGCGCCGGCGGTGAGACCCCGGCACCAGGCCCCCCTTGGAGGCCCGGGCCTGGGGAATTTTGTCCCCTCTGCCCCCCCCCCCCCCTCTCGGCGGCCCTGAGAGTAGTTGTCCTGTGAAAATTAGGCTTACTGAGCATACATCTAGAATTACTACTCATAACCAGCAAGCCCCTCTGGTACAACATTGAGTGCAAAAATCCCATTTGGTGACTGATTTTAAGTGGCATATGGTAGATACTGTAACAGTAGGGTGGGAGGTCCATAGAAAGAGTATTACATTTTAAGGAACAACAATGGATGTTTAGATTGCAGTCAGTAACGTCGGGTTGACTGAACCAGGAAATAGAATGGATGACACTAATCTGACTAGATATATCTGAGAGGAGATAAAGGGATATGATGTCAGAATAAGGTGGGTATTTAAATGTTGGTTACAATTGCCACTGCCATCTTGACTGGATGAAATAAGCTTCACCTGGTAGCTGATGCTATATTTGGAAATATATTTTTGAATGTATAGGGGGAGTAGTAACTTTTAGATATTGTTGGGTTACTTTTTAAAATTTATTTTCTCCTTTATTGTAGGGGACGCATCCTTGAGACAGCTTTTGCGAAACATAACTCATGTCAGATTATTGGTCCCCGACCCAACATTCAAAAACATATCTCTTTAAGATAAGTACATTTAAAAAGGGCCTTTTGAATAATGTAAAGCATTGAGAATTTTATATATAAGCTTTAAGAAGTATTTTCGAATTAGAAAACAGTTTGGAGTCTATCGGTCAATGAGGAGGTGGGTGTTGTAAATCTTGCAGTGTAAAGTTGGCACGCCAGTTGAGACCATAAGACTAAAATGGCCATACAGGCATCCATACAGAGCAGAGAAGTAGCCTAATAGTAAGAAATCAGGAGACCCAGGTTCAAATTCCAATTTAGTTGTTAGTGATTTTTTTAAATTGTGAGCCCTCCTGGAAAAGAAAAATGTGTACTTTACCTGAATGTACACCACTTCAATAGCCTTCATGCTTGCAAGTGTCTTATATATTCAGATACAAGACACATTGTTCTGTCCCTGGAGAGCTCACAATTGAAAAAAAAAAGAGCTGAATGGGATTTGAACCTGGCTCTAAGTCCAGGGCACAAACCATTAGGCTACTCCTCAGATTTGTATACTGCATTGTTAAGAATATCCATAATACCTGAAGCTGTCATAGACCCTGGTATCCCTTGCTAGTTTCACATTGGGGTGGAGAGGGAGGGGGCAGTAACCACTGAGAAATTAAGAAGGTGTTGTCTCTTAATCCCGCCAGTGAGTACTTTTCTGTAATCTGGACGTGCCAAGTACCAGGTCTAAATAACAACATTTATCTTTTTAGACATGGATGTCCCTTCCCCTTCTGTGATCAGAGACAGATGTCCATATTTTGGCCCAAAACACACCCAGACCACACCCACTCAATATAGATGCACTGCAGTGTTAGATCCATGCAATGTGGACATCTAAATGCCAATTTTCAGACATTCTAAACAAGAACAGTGCTTTTCAAATAACCACCATAGTTCCTGAAAATTCTAGTTTAACAGGAAGTGAGACTGCACTGGACCTAGGCAGGATGGACGCTCTTTTACAGCGTAGCAGAAGTTATCTTGGAACACAGCTGAAGATAATTGAGCATGTTTGGCTAATTGGAAGGCTGGTGAAAAGCTGCTGAATAGGCCACTCTGTTGGCAGAGATGGGGGAGATATATGAACAAGTAGAGCAGAAAAGCAAAAACAGTTAAGGGGAATGTGTGGGCTGAGGTCAGGGTTTAATGGAAAGGATGCTGCTGCAGTTTCAGTTATGGAATTAAAATGCCAGTAGTCTGGGAACTGGCAGATGGCTAATACTGTATATAGTGGAAAAATTAGGTAAACTGACTATAAAGTTGGACTTTAAGTTGTGCAAGGAGCTGAATTACAGTTGTCAAAGTTGTTAGTTAAAAGTGTGCGGTGAAGCTTCCACTTGAAGTAGTAAAGTGGGGAACAAATGGAACAAATAAATAACGTTCCGAACACATGCTAATGAATGCACATCCCAAATAGTTGCCTTCATACAAAGGTTGTCTAAGGATGGGCAAAAACATTTTAGAGGATGGAGGCCTATGTGACACACTTGCTTGCACCACCACAAAAACAGGGTTAACTTTATACACAAATACAATGTGTTTTCATTTTATTACTTGTACACTGCAAAATAGCCGAAATGCATGTTTCATATCTCATTACAAAAAGAAACATCTTCCATATGTATGCAGTGATTTTTCTCTGTATACATAGAAACATGTGGACATAATTTTTACTCTGTGCATGCCACAGAATGTAAAAATTTAGGTAGCAGAATTCAATAGCCTTTGTAGCGAATCTGTTTCCAAACTATAGAATATGACTAGGAGACAGACATAATACTGCTCTTTGCTCTCTGTTTTTGTGAGTTGGGTATTTTCTTGCCACATTGGATAATATAAAAACAAAACTGGATGACACTTAAAGTAACTGAGGGATATTCAATAGCATTTTTTTATTCATTCCATGAAAGAAACTAGTGCAATTAACAAGATTTTGAACAATGGAAAACAAATCCAGTTTTATGATATTGTATAAATATATGCCCAGTTAAATGAAAATTTGAAACAAAGACGCTATTTATAACCAGTCCTTTCCCATTCACAGCTCATTATAAAACAGAGAAAAATTCTTTGTGGTAAAAATCTTAAGTGAAGATAGATCAAGAAATATGTGATATAGAGCATACAGAAAGAAACAATGATTCTAATAGTGCCAATAATTTTGCTGTAATATGACAACCTAATTGCTTAAGTGCTCGCTATTGCCATCATGGTTGTGAAACATTACACACCTACAGCCCCTAGTACATTAGTATTACAAACCAAGCAAACATGTTTCATAATTCCTACTTGTTTTTGGACTAATATAGTTCATTACTTTTGTTTTTTCAAATTATGTTGTGTTATGTTCACAAGGCCAGAGCTAAATATAGTAAAAACGAATTCACAAAGTATAATGTTTGGATCTGGTCATGAACTCCTGCATAGAAGAATCAATAATGCATGCTAGGGTATTTTTAACCTGAGATAATGTTTGCCTGGTCGTGTCATGTCGCAAATTGTAACAATATTAATATTTAATAGTTTGCAGCTGGATTTTTATAGTGTTATCTGTTATTCCTTTGGGGCAGTGGTTATTGTAATTGTTGTGTTATATGTTGTAATTGTGAATGTTTTATTGTTACTTGCTTAGGTTTAAGAGAGATATAAGTTTTATAAATAAATACATGAATAAAATAAACGTTTATAGTTTTACAGTAAAGTCTCGATTATCTGATCTAAATGAGACTGACCCATTGTCGGATAAATGAAAAGTCAGATAATACAGAAAGCAATGGTAACCCTTCAAATAATGCTGAAACAAAGGCAGCAAAAGTAGGGTCCTGACTCACAATAATGGTAAAAGTAGGGTCTCGGGTTCAGAAAATAGAAAGAGAAAACCATGTGACATCACCAAGGGTCTATTGGATTTGCTGAACGATTGGATCAGTCAAGGTCAGATAATTGAGACTGTACTGAACTTTTCAAGCTATAAATGAAAGTGCTGCAATCCACCTAGGAAAAATTATTCTGAAATGTCTATTCTTTAAGCGGTAGTTATAATTAAAATCTTGGTGATTGGGGCTACTGCTCATCCTGTTCAGACAAAATGCTCTTATGTCTGTTACTATTCCCCAAATTCTATACTGTGTGACTAATTAAAATTTATGCACACAACTGTCTAAGCGAATTCTATAAAGTGATGCATGTATATTCTAAGAAGTGGATCTGAAAAGGGGGGCATGGCCATGGGCTTTCCTAGCATTTATGCACAGTTATAGAACATGGGGAGTCGACCGCCCCAGCTGTGGCGCAATGGAGGGTGCAAATGATTGAGAGACTAAAACTGGAGAGACGGGGAATCAAGAACTTTGAGTCACCGGAGGGCAGACGTTTGCAGTCGGTGTGGAGTCGTTTCTGGGACACACTACAGCCCGCAGCCAGGAGCAGTCTCCTTAATAGTTAATGCCTCTGTGAAACAGTGTTGAAATGTGCCACGCCTTTCTGATGCATTGCCTGAACGCTTTTTTTTTGGGGGGGGGGGAATAGGGAGGGAAGGGAGGGGGGAAGTTTGAAATATGTTTTATGCATTATACGTTTACTAGAGTTGGATTGCAGACATGTTAAGTTTTCAATTTTACCTGTGAATTGTAATTGCAATTGTCACTCGTGTTATGAATAAAAAGATTTAAACATAAATATAGTCACAGAAAACTGACACCATAAATAGAATCTAGCCCTATATGTCTAATATACTTGCACATACTTCTGTTTAAGCAATGAAATCCTCAACATCTACTCAACTTACTTAGATGTCATGTATGGTGTATTTTTAAAGAGTGAAGAACAGTACAGATTGTGCAGACTGAACAAAGTATTGTTAAAGGTTAAAAGTAACCCAGGGAAAGGAAAACAATACCAGTTTAAGTGATTATGAAACAACAGTTTCTCGGCGTGAACCTCGTTAATATATGTAAAATGCAACTCATGCTAACCAAGAAAAGCACCAAACGTTTTAGATGTGCATAAACCAGCATTTAAATACGTATATTGCATCCATATCTAAATCCTGATTTTAGAATTTAGGCATGAATGCAATGTATATATATATACATGCTGAATAGTGCTTCTAAAATAAGTACCAAAAGAGCAGATATAGGGCGCCTATACATCTAGCCTATATGTTTAGTCCTTATGTTTCAATGACAGCTGTTTTTTGGAACTTCTAGCCCAATTGTTAATGCTAGACATATAGGCACTCAATATCTGCATCTGTACGTCTAACATAGGCACATAGTTTTTCTGCTCCATTGTCTCCATGATAGCTGTCTATGTGTTCCATCTGTCTCTTGTGCCCATTTGGAATCTACTCATCGATCAGTCTTCTGCATTGTCCCTCTTCTCTGGAATTCTCTTCCCATTTCACTGCGCACTAAGGGGCCCTTTTACAAAACCACGGGAGGGCTAACATGTGGGTAGCATGTGCCAAATTGGCACTATCACCGGGGTAGCGCATGCGCCTGGCGGTAATTCCGAGTTTGGCACACAATGAATCCTGCGGAAGAAAATATTTTTCTATTTTCATACTGTGAAGGCATTCCCGGCAGTAATCAGCAGTCCGGCCACATTGGCGTGCTGCATGGTTACCGCATGGGTTGTGCGTGAGCCCTTCCTGCTAGGTCAATGGTTGGCAGTAATTTAATTTTTGAGCACGCCCATTTCCCGGCCCATTAAAAAGTGGCCTTTTCCCCAGCCATGGTAAAAAGTGGCCCAGTGCATGCCAAAAAGACACACCCACACTACTGCAGGCCACGTTTTACTGAGGCTTTGTAAAAAGATCCCTGAGTTGTCTTCTCTCAAGTTTAGAGCAGGACTGAAGACATACCCTTTCCAATTGGCCTTTGGGGATAGAATCCAGGCTTGATGCATTCTGGGTGGCCACGAGTTGTTTGTTCCTTTGGATGTTGCCTGTACACTTGTTCCTGCTATCCCATCCTTGCCCTACTTTTCTGCTCCCTTTGCCTATTGTTTCCTCTTTCCTGTATATAAATGGAGTTCCTTTCTGCATCTCTTAGTTGTATTTCTTGTAAAACTGCCTCTCTGTTTTGTTATGAGAGGCAGTATATCAAGTCCTAATAAACCATAAATGATAAACATGAGAAGTGGTCCATATTATGAGTTGGACACCCTTCTAAAATGTCACTCCACATTTTTTTTGCAATGTGGTGATGAATATAGGATAAAGTATTCAAGTTATGTTCATACCATTGAGCCATGCACACACATCCTTTGTTTTATTTTTCTATTATTTTCTTAATAATTCCTAAAATTATCTTTGCTATTATGGCTGCTGTCACACATTAAGTGAATGCTTTCAACATATTGTCCACAATGAGGTCCAGATCCTCTTCCTGGATGTTGACCTCTAATATAGAACACAGCGTCAAGTTGTTATAATTTGGGTTTTTCTTCTCTATCTGCAATATTTTGCACTTATCCACATAAAACATCTAGAAACCCAGTCTCACAATTTCACAGTCTTCTTATAATTTCTCATAATCTGTTTGTGATTTTCCAGCTTTGCATAATTTTGTGTGATCAGCAGATTTGATCATCTCACTTGATATGCCTATTCCAGGTTGTTTATAAATATCTTCCAGAGTCGCTCATGAGGGACTTTGTCAATCACCTTCTAAAAGTCTGGATATACTATATTAACTAGCTCATTTTTATGCACTTTATTCATATCTTCAAAAAAATATAGCAGATTGGTGAGGGAAGACTTCCCCTGGCTGAATCCATTTTAACTCTGTCCCATTAAACTATTTATATGTGTGACATATATATATTCCAGGCAAGCTGGAAAATCAAAGATCATTTTTTATGGCGTTGTAATCACATAAATTTAACCTTTACAGTAGGTGAAACTGTAAACTGCCCAGATAATACCAAAAACATTATGGCCAGCAATTACACTGATGAGTTGTACTAATGAACTCCATGCTGGAGCTGTTCATAATAGGATTTGAACGATATATCTATTGACACTCTCAAATACTGCCTCATGCACAATACTAACTTTTAGCTCTGGTTGTAGTTCTCCTGCACCTATAGATGTCCCAGAGGATCCAAGCAAATGGCAGAAGAGAGGGTCAAAGTATACACATAGAGAAGAGAACAAAAAACACCAATGGCTATCAAGTGTGGGGCAACCAAAGTTCTTTATTAATAGATCCCACACAGGTCGTGTTCCAGAGTAAATCCACCTGTATCATGGGTCAAGCAAAATGAACTCCTGAGAAATATTCCCAAAAAATAATAAAAACATAAAGCCGCAGCTCACTCAGGCCAATAACCAACAGTTTCCACTATAAAACTCAGAGTAATACAGTAAACCACCTGTAAAGCAGCGTCTCTGCATTCACACCAAAAGAGAAACCAAGCACAACCCCTGCATTCCAAGCTTCTTTCTGACCACAGACCTGGAAGATCCCTCTCTGACATCACCAGAGGTTTGCCACATCTGAGAGGACTGATGTCACCAGGAAATCCCCAGGTATTTCTCCATACCAGTGATTCCCATACCTGTCCTGGGGAAACCCCAGCCAGTCAGATTTTCAGGAGATCCACAATAAATATTCATGAGATCAATTTACATACACTACCTCCTTGGTATGCAGATCTATCTCATGCATATTCAGAGCACACTCAGCCAGTTGGGATTTTAGAGTATCCATGATAAATATGCATGACACAGATTTGCGTGTGCTGCCTCCATGGTATGCAAATCTATTTCATGTACATTCATTGATTATGTGTGCCTCTGAGGACTGAGTTGAGAACCACTGCATCAGAGGATACATAAAAAAGAAAAAAAAGACTGAGCACTAGAATTTCTTAAGGAGTTATTTAGGATGCCACATTTGATGTCATCTTGGTTTCTTTTCCCAACTTCCCTTTTCCTTTTAAAGAATAATGGAAAATAAGATGGAATGAGTACAATTCTGAGAATTATTTTAAAAGCCAGTACTGTTGAAACACAGGAATAATAATTAGTTTCAGAAAGAACAGCCTTATGATTTTATGGGTGACACTGAGTGACTTCTGGAGAATAGAAAATCCTGGGTCTGTGCTAGCTATGACCTCTTTGGGTTTTTTTTTTTTGTTAATGAAGGATAACTGTCTCAGAAAAGATGGGTGTTCTAATGGAAAATGTAAACCACTCGTAATTCAAGGCAATGCAATTGAATGCATAACTCCAATTAACATGGCACCATTGCACTAATATAGTTGTCATGTATACACAGCAGGAACCTGCGTTTGTGAGCCCTTGGGCCACTGCCAAGGAGCAGCAGCGGCAGGAGAATCACCCCAACACCAGATAAGGCAGACCGGAACTGGAACACGGTGGACTGGAGTAAGGCTTCACCTACACTTGGCCACCTTTCACCAAGAGTTGAGCTCTGGGCTTCAGGCGGCCAGTAGGACTTGCAGGACAAGGCAGGACACAGCAGCAGGCTGACAAATAACAGGAACACAAGAAACACACTGGGTTCCAGGAAAAACTGTAGGCAAACAAACAATCCAGAAACAAGCCGGGTCAGGGCAGGATGTAGACAGAAGAATAGTCCAATAAACAATCCGGGTCTAGGCAGGCGGCAGGCAGAAAAATAGTCCAATAAACAATCCGGGTCTGGGCAGGTGGCAGGCAGAAGAATAATCCAAAAAACAAGCAGAGTAAAAGTCATCAACACGAACAGCACAAAGGCACTGCAACACTTCACACCAAAGGAACACCTCTGAAGAACACTGTTGCAAGGCAACTAAGAACCTTACCAGGCGGTTAATAAAGGGAGTTCACCAGGTATTGGTGCTGCTTGGTTTCAAAAAACTCCCAAAACAATCTGGAGAGCTGGAAGATCCTGACCGGACCAGCATATCTTCTGGAACACGGGAAACGGTAAACCATCACCTCGCAGCATTCCCCAGGTCTAAACCCCGGGGACTGAGGTGACTGCGAGCCCAAGACCTGGGCACAACCGTGACAGTATCCCTCCCTAAAGGCCTCCCCGGGCTTCTCGGGAGGTCTGGGTTTCCCTGGATCTTCTGGGTGAAATCGGGTGGCACGATAAGGTAGTCTTCCAATGTCCATATCCTTAGGCGCCGGCCGGGAGCTGGCCAGTTGAGGGCGAGATTGGGCTTTGTTTACCAAGCGGTGTTGAGTGCCTGGCCCTGGAGTGGAGCTACAGGCCATGGTTTGCTGCGAACTAGTCTTTTGATTCTTAGATATCCGGCGCTCCAGATTGTCCTGAAGCTTAGATCCTGGGTCGACTTCTTACGTAAAGTGCGGGATCCCTGGCCCCTAGGAGGCGTCTCAGCAGTCCTGTTGGCCAGATCTGGAGACTTGGGCCCATTACCGAATTCCCCTTGGCACTGGATGATTGGGGGTAAGGCACATGCACAGGTCATCCCCTTTGTAAAGGTCTTAGAGTCCTGAGAGTCACTAATGTCCGTCCATGCATCTGAATCCTGGTCCAGCTGTTCGCCGACCACACTATCGGTGTCAGGGATGAAACAAAGTTTTCGGCACAACTCGCCCCAGTCCACGATCTCACCTTTACCCCAGTCTAGGACCGGGTTGTGTCTCTGTAGCCAGGGAAGACCTAAAACGAAGGGTTGTACTGCTGAAGGAAGGACATATAGAGAGATATCCTCCCGGTGGTCACCAATCTGTAGGCCCACAGGCAACGTTTGAGTATTTACATAGCCTTGGATACTACCATACACCGAAAAAAGCGGGATGGTCTTAGGTAGTTCTTGGGTAGGAATGTTCAGTTGCTGGACTAGAGATGCGGTTATAAAGCTTCCACCTGCCCCAGAATCCAAAAAGACCTCAGTATGCTCCTGTTTATGACCTAGGTCAAGAACCGCTGGCATGAGAAACTGAGTGCGCAGAAGGTTAGAGGATTGATTTACTACAGTTCCTGCAGTTAATCCTGGCCCTAAAGAGCCGGGTTTCTGTGGGCAGTTGACCGCGTAGTGTCCCGTCTCACCACAGTACAAGCAGAGGTTGAGGGTCCGACGTCGCTGTCTTTCATGACGTGAGAGGGGTATGACCTAATTGCATGGGTTCTGCCGGTGGTTGCGGGGGAATCTCCCGTGTATGAGGAGCCGGTGGTAGCCCTTGCTGACTCGGCGTCTTCATACCTACCCTTTCAATGGAACGCCGTTCTTTGCCCCGCTCCTGAAATCGAATATCAATCCTAGTACACAGGTTAATCGGGTCATCCAGCCTGGTGGGAAGTTCGCGTCCGGCCAGCTCATCCTTAATCTGCGGTGCCAGCCCCTGCCAGAAGGTTGTGAGCAGACTTTCATTATTCCAGTCCTATTCAGAGGCCAAGGTGCGGAACCTAATCGCATAGTCCCCTAAGGTCTGGGTTCCCTGTTTGAGTCTCAGGAGTGCAGAAGTAGCTGAAGTAACCTTCCCTGGTTCTTCAAACACTCGTTTGAAGTGCTCCACGAAGCCCCGGAAATCCTGAAGTACCGGATCGTTCTTTTCCCAAAGCGGGGACGCCCAATCTAAAGCTTGGCCGGACAGCAGGGACATTATATAAGCTATCCGGGTTCTCTCCGTAGGAAAATCTTGGGCATGGAGCTCAAAAATTATTTCTCACTGGTTAAGAAACCCTCTACAGCCCTTGGGATTAACGTCATATCTAGTAGGTGACTTTAGATGGATTCCTGATGTGGCCGGAGCTCTCGCTGGTGCTAAACCGGAGGCGTCCGCTGCGGCCCCCATAGAGGCCGCAATCAGTCGTTCTAGCTGCTCCATACGTGCTCCCAACGTATGAAGTATTCTGACATGCTCCTGCAGCGCCTGCGTGAGGGATGATACCTCCGAGCTCATGGCCTTGCAAACTGTCACGTATACACAGCAGGAACCTGGGTTTGTGAGCCCTTGGGCCACTGCCAAGGAGCAGCAGTGGCAGGAGAATCACCCCAACACCAGATAAGGCAGACCGGAACTGGAACACGGTGGACTGGAGTAAGGCTTCACCTACACTTGGCCACCTTTCACCAAGAGTTGAGCTCTGGGCTTCAGGCGGCCGGTAGGACTTGCAGGACAAGGCAGGACACAGCAGCAGGCTGACAAATAACAGGAACACAAGAAACACGCTGGGTTCCAGGAAAAACTGTAGGCAAACAAACAATCCAGAAACAAGCCGGGTCAGGGCAGGATGTAGACAGAAGAATAGTCCAATAAACAATCTGGGTCTGGGCAGGCGGCAGGCAGAAGAACAGTCCAATAAACAATCCGGGTCTGGGCAGGTGGCAGGCAGAATAGTCCAAAAAACAAGCAGAGTAAAAGTCACCAACACAAACAGCACAAAGGCACTGCAACACTTCACACCAAAGGAACACCTCTGAAGAACACTGTTGCAAGGCAACTAAGAACCTTACCAGGTGGTTAATAAAGGCAGGTCACCAGGGAGTTCACCAGGTATGGGTGCTGCTTGGTTCCAAAAAACTCCCAAAACAATCTGGAGAGCTGGAAGATCCGGACCGGACCGGACCAGCATATCTTCTGGAACATGGGAAATGGTAAACCATCACCTCGCAGAATTCCCCAGGTCTAAACCCCGGGGACTGAGGTGACTGCGAGCCCGGGACCTGGGCACAACCGTGACAATAGTGATAACCTCATACCTCATCTGATTTTAATTTAATGAAATGCTTTAAAGACATATCATTTTGAAAAGATCTACAGTATCAGTAAGCAAGCTCATCATTCTTTATTAGTCATGTCAACAACTCTTCAACCACAAAATCAAAATTGTAGAAACTGAAGAGCTGGGAAGGATTTTTGAAAATGTAATTTAATGTAATGTAGATTTTTATAGGCCCACCAGTTTTGTCCAGGCAACTGGATAGAGCAGATTACAATCAAACTAAAATACAAACAAACAATATATAGCCCCTCAACCCAATCCCACTCCTATTACAATAACAATGCATGATAATCTTAAAAATCTAAGGGACCCTTTTACTATGCTGCAGTAAGTACTCACATGTGCTTACTGCAGGGAAAGAAATCACTATCGTGGTGCTCGGGTGTCCAACGGTACTTTTGGGCTCGGCAAGTGCTTCTCAAGTGCTACAAAGTAGAATTTTTTTTTAGTGCTCACGACATATCTACGGGCAGAAAGTAGATGTGCTCTGCGTTAAATGGCTAGCGTAGCCTCATTGCTTCACGCTAACCAATTACCCCTGGATTCTATATAGTGTGCTTAGATTTAGGCGCCAAAATTGCTGTGGATTCTATTACACTGCGCATAACTTAATTGGCTTAACAAGCTAATGAGCACTGATAACAGAACTTAACAAGCAATAATGAGCACTAATTTGCACTGATTATAATTTAGGCACACAACTTGCTAAGCATATTCTGTTAATGCTGTGTGCCAAACTTCTAACGTGCAGAGGCAAAAAGGGGCATGGTTATGGGCGGGGAAATGGACGCTTCATGAACATTCTGAAATGTACGCACCTAGTTATAGAATATAGCCCAGCGTGCCCAAATCTACGTGCTGAGATTTACACCAAGTTTTCATTGGCATAAATAGATGCGCACAGATATCGGTGCTGAAATATCAACTAAGCATATTCTATAATTGGTGCCTAAATCTAGGTGCCAATTATAGAATACGCTTAGTCAGTGCTGATTTTATTATCTCCTCGGCATACGATTAGTGAGCCCTTACCACCTATAAAATAGGTGTCAGTAAGGGCTCCTGTGCTAATTGCCATACACTAATGGAGCAATTATTTCTCAGCGCGAAGCACAGCGGAGAGAACCTGAGGCTGTATGTTACAGAATAGTGCCTAGCACTTACACACATAGGGCTGGATTCTATATGTGGTGCCTAAAAAATTGGCACTGAAAAAACATTTAATTTTTTAGGCACCACATATAGAATCCAGCCCTATGTGTGTAAGTGCTAGGCACTATTCTGTAACATACGTGGCAATATTGCATAGTGTATAAACATGAGTAGGTGTAAACATAGGCGGAATATGGGTGGGTCATGGGTATGTCTATGGAACACACTTGTAACTTATAGTTTACTATAAGTTATTCACACTTCAGAACACAATTAGGTGCCAACAGTTACAACTGCCATTAACTTGGGGCCTTGCTTACTAAGCCGTGCTATAGGCAGACTGGCGTTTCCTATAGGTGTCTCTAGCATTAGTGCAAGCTAATTTTTAGCGCACGCTAAAAAGACTAGGGCATCTTCCTACACATGGCCCTTGGTGTACTGTTGGCACCTAACTTTAGGTATGCCAATGCCAACTTTTGGTACTATTCTATAATGGCATCTTGGTGCCAAGAAGCCGTTATAGAATTGGTGTTATGTGCATGGCATTGGGGGGTCTAAATCTTGGTGCCAATTCATAGAATTGCCTCCTTGGAAACTTGGGCAAGTTAATATTACTTGAATTAAACACCCTAATCACCTTTAACAATTTTAAGACCGATATTCTGTTGATGAGTTATATTTTCCATTTAAACATGCTTTTTTTTTTTTGTTAGGGCTCTCAATCACAGAAAGGTGTCTATTTATTTTCAATCAAATGAGTAAGAAGAGAAAATGACACTTGAGAGAACTAAACTAGCAAATTGACTATGCAACCCTATAATCTATAGATTCAAAGGCAACTCCAAAGCCATTAAAACAATCACCACATACTGTGTATGTGTCATAGCCTCAAACAATGCAAAGAGAAACAGCTAAACATATGTTTTCCAAGTAAAAATGAACTACGTGCAAGCACTGTCACACAAATCACAGTAATAATTACATTTTATTTTTAGCAAATGCCTACCTTTCTAACTTATAACAACATTAAACCCACTGAAAGTCGTCAAGAACAATACTTAGGAGGTAAGGTTCCCTTTAACAAAATATGGGCCACGTGCAGTTCTGTCAGATGATGTCCTATGAATTATAGATATTTATGCTCATATTATCTAAAATAAAATGCCTCATGTTGTAATTATGGGGATGTCAACCGAGTGCCTCTTAAAGTAATATTATTAAATCTGAGGGGTTCACGTTACTTTACTGAATTGTCTCCTATCTCAGTTGAGTCATTAGAACAACCATGGCCAAATAAAAAAAAATGCCCCATGAGCCTGACAGAGAAATAATTATTTCATAGACTCGTAGAATCATGCTACTCCTTTAAAGAACAGTCTAATTCTCACCACACAAAATTTAGTTTAATAGGCATTGAACTCCAGATTCGCATTGTCAAATTCACTTTATTTTTCTGAGAGATGAGTAACATATACCTGAATTTACTAACATCCAAACAATCCTAGCTATCATATCCTTCCACATAAGGCTAGCATGTATATTGTACAGTGCATTCTCTGTTGTAAATAAAATGGTTTTAGCAGACCACAGTAGAAAACAATGCATTTTAAAAAATAATTGCTTTATTATTTCTAATTTTCTTCACAGTATTTTCCAATATATATTATTGTATTTATGTTTGCAAATAAGGTATTACCCTGAATAAAAATAAACAAACCTGTGGATAATGGGGATAATTTTATGACTGAGCACATAGGTAAATAATATAGACATGCTTTTCCCTGTGCAGGTACTGGCAAATGTATAAAATGAAATTTTGCACACACTTCGGCTTTGAACATTACCTCAGAGACTTTATTGTGCATATATTTATTCCAGCTCTTTGGCTTACACAACATTTCTGGGTTAATTTACTTGCATAATTTTGTATTTCATAAAGCATATGTGCAAATTTTATCATCTCCTGAATCTGACCCCTGCAAACAACTCTATTCGGTTTGAGTAAGCTTATCAGCACATAGGGGGCTACTTTAGAAGCCCTTTTAACCCTCCATAAGTCATTATCCCCAAGATAAGAAAGAACTGTTTGGAAGGATGCTAGAAAGGTGGATGGTATTGTAAGGCCACAGAAAAGAGTGAATGCAGATATTTCCTAGTTCATCAGAGGTTTAGAGTGGATGGTGCTATCTCATGAGCTTCTGACTTCCGATTGTCCTGAGTTTTATCGCCCTGATGGGGTTCATCTTTCAGATATAGGATTGGACATATTTTTGAATTCTATTCAAGACCTACTAGAGGCTTATTTAGGTGGTACAATAACTGCGGCACTGGGGGTGGGGGCACTGTGACAAGCTCAGGACTGCCACCATTTGTGGGGGGAAGATTTTAAGGAATGTATTGTGGGGAATATTGACGGAAATGAGGAAAACAAAAGGGGGTAATGGGAGTGGGGAAAAGTGTAAGGTTGGTTGCTAATACGCAATACTGCCATGGGCGGATGCGAGGATCTGTGTTACCACTGGCCTTGTGGCTGTGGGATGGGTTGGAGCATGCTGCACAGTTTTTGATGTGGCTAGTTTGTCACTGACTAGCTATGTTGAGAGAATGGGCTGCAGTGGTAAGGAATATGGTAAGAAAACACTGCTGGGGGTAAAAATTGTTGCAAAAATGTTGATGCATTTATTGTGAAGTTAATAAAGCTGCAGCCAAAAATTGTTTGCCACATTTTAAAAGTGATTATAAGTGTTTGAGTTTAATTTTAATATGGCGTGGTCTTGAGTCAATGCGAATATAAGTGCGAATGACAATGTTATGTGCACATAGGGGGCTACTTTAGAAGCCCTATTCATGATTTCCACATGAAAAATACCAGCATTTACACATGTATACCACATATGCTTGTAAAAATCCATTTTAGAAAGCCACTATTTGCAAGTGGAAATCCACAATATGTAGTGTTTTCAGGGTGGTGTGGTTTGGGTAGGACTAAAATCTACATGTGTAAACCTCATTTCACAAAGGGAATACACATGTATGGGGAAAAAGTTCCACACTGGCTTTTATATTCACTTAATGGCACGCATATGTTTTTAAATAGTGCTCATTTCAGCCATGGCTTTACACGAGGGACTAAGGGAGTCAGTGGGGGATGCACTAAAGTCGTCGTTAGAGCCGTTCCGTACCGAATTCCATAGCGAATCGGTAGGGAACGGCTATGCATCAAGGAAAGGGAATGCAAATGAGATACTCGTTGTAGCTCACTTGCATTCTCTATTCCCTCGTAAAACAGTCGGAGAATCGGCCGGTCAAGCATGTGCAGAGCAGCAAAGCGTTATGCCTCAATACGCTTCAAGTGCCAAGTGCTCATCAGGAGCGTCCTTTATGGACGTTCTTCACTGTAGTGTATAATTTTAAAAAATCACAGGCTCCGATGATGCAGGCATCCGCTGCACCTACCATGGTACAAATAGAAGCAATTCTGGAGACTGTCATTAGGATTTCCATCCGCCCAGCGCCATCTTCCACCCAATCACAGCGAAGGAAGCATTGAGCCGAGCTGAGCTAAACGCTTTTTCCCCTCCTGCGAGGTAACCCTGGCTCCGATACTGCAGGCTCTCAGCTGAGAGACCCGGAAGTCTCTGAGCTAATCACAGTGCATTTAGCTGAGCTGAGAGCCTGCAGCATCGGAGCCAGGGCTTCTGCTAATGTGTTGACTGAATTTCACTCATAGCAAGCAAGTGCAGTTTGGAAGTAGTTAGTCTTGAAAAGGTTCATGAATGGCAGAATAACAAATGTTCAAATAAATAAATAAAAATGGGGAGAAAATAATAACTCCAATTTTAACAAAACTATTAGTGGGATTTGAACCCACCACCTCTGGATTACAAGACCGGCCACAACTGTACTTGCTTGGATGTCCCTCCCTTACTTCCAGGTCTCTCAGCTGAGTGAAGCACGGGCAAAAAGGACGTTTTTATTATTGCGGGGGGGGGGGGGGGGGAGAACGCACAAAATGGATGTTTTTTTTTAAGCAAAGCTTTATTTAAAAAAATCAAACAGGCTCTGATGCTACAGGCTATTTTTTGGACATCATTCAACCACGTCCTTTTTGCCCGTGCTTCACTCAGGAAGTCTCTGAGTCAATTACAGCACGTTTAGATCAGCTGAACACGTTGTGATTGGCTCAGGGACTTCAAGGTCAATTGCCAGCTACCAGTGAACAAAGTTGTTGTGAGGGCGCATACCTTTTAACAGCATTTTGAAAATTCAGCATATAAAATACAGTTTTACTCATGGAAATACCATTTAAATTTTCCCTGTGAAAAAGGATATACGTTAATTAATCTATATGTTTTAAATTAGTGCATTCCCTCCTTGATACAGTATGAGAAACTCTAATAACTGAATAAATTATTGAATGGTCATTCCTTGGAATACTTACAGAATATCAGCACATTAGATTACTGGTAATTAAGGGGCCCCAAGCCATTCTACACTGCCATCTGATCTCAGAGGTATGTAAAGCTACATTTTTTCTAATCTAATGCATGGTTTTCTCACTTGAGTTTCGAGCACTTTTGATCAAAATATCTATTTGTATGTGTAATTATTACTAAGGAGACCTCAGAGTGGACATGGCAAATCAATTTTTCTTAAAGATACATACTCACAGATCATTTGACTTGATGGCTCTGTGATGTCAACTGGATATTTTATACTTTACTCTGAACTGTTATGTTATGTTATACAGGGCTTATTATCCACAAATACCAATGCATAGTTCATTGAAATTCACAAAATAAAAATAAGGAGACATAACCCCAGAAATGACATAACATCATAAATGAAAACAACATGATCATAATCAAGAAAAGCACAGTGTTCAACTGGTTTGCAGTGGTGTGGTAGATGGGTTAGTCCACTTTTAAAGGTAATAAACACTGAAAATAAAATAAGATGATATATTTTTTATATGACTAAAGGGCCCTTTACTTACGTGCGTAGGCACCTATGTGCACAAAATGTGTGTCAAATTGGAAGTACTGCCCGGCTACCGCGTGCCCCAGGTGGTAATTCCATTTTAGATGCGGATCCAAAACACGTGGTGGAAACACGTGCTGAAAAATGGAGCTGTGCGCTTTCAAAACACGTGCCTGCACCAGCACAGGCCATTTTTAGGCACGCCTTAGTAAAATGGCCCCTAATACAGCTTTTGATTAGCTTTCGAAGGTTCACAACTTAGTAAAAGGACCCCTTAGATTACGTTTAGGGATCTTCCAGTTACTTGTGTGGAGCACTGGCCATGGACCAGGGGCATAGCCAGACAGCCAATTTTGGGTGGGCCTGAGTCCAAGGTGGGTGGGCATGAAATTCATGCCCTCCCCCTGTCCCTAGCCCCCCTCCCTGCTCTGTTCTTCATCCCTCCCTCCACCTGCAAGCCCACAATATTAAATACCCGAGCAGGAGGGGATCTACAAACCCTGCCAGATGAAGATTTCCTCCTGCTCAGACAGTCAGCACTCTTCCAAACAAGCCAGCAGCACTTTCCTTGAGCTGATGCCACGGCCAGCAGGCTGTGCATGCATGAAAACTAAGCATGTGAAGAGAGGCTGGTGTTGGTTTCAGCTCGAGGCAAGTGCTGCCAGCTGCCGTTTGAAAGAGCACTGACTGCCTGAGAAGGAGGAAATCTTCAACTGACGGGGTTTGAGGACCTCTGCAAGCCATAGCAAGAGTGCACAATTTCAGGCCCACCTATGGCTACACCACTGTCATGGACAGAGACATGATGCTAGGCTTATCTGACTTAGCTTAGCTAATTTTATGCTCTTATAACTGAAAGCAAATACACAACCACAAATATGCAAACACACATTCAAGGAATAATATAAAATTAAATTCAGTGAGGAACATGAAATAAAATCTCTTACAGAGGCATTTAAGAATGGAGTACCATTTCCGTTATTGATTTTTACTTATTTCATGTAGTCTAACATATATTTCTTTAATCTCTTCATGTTATTTACAAGAACGCAAAATTAATAGAATTGTTTTTCTCCACTATCATATAATATTGTAATCCGGTGCTACAATGTGTAAGAAATTCCAATGTTCTCCTTCCTTATCAGTCAGGATTTCAACAACGGCACAGCGCCAAAACAGCTCCAGGGCTTCCCAATGAACTTTATTCTATTCTGTATCAGGGCAATTTCTCTTGATCTTTCTTTAGCCTTTGATTTAATTGATCACAGGTTACAATTGATGCGGCTTGCTACCATTAGGATTTCGGGAACGGTTTGTAAGTGGTTATTCTCTTTCTTGTCAGATTGGTCTAGATTCTATATAATAAAAATCAGTGTTGAAAAAAATACGCCTAGGCGTATTCTATAAACCATTCCTAACTTTAAGCATGGTTTATAAAATACACCTAGGTTCTGTCCATATGAATAAGAACGCTGTTTACTAAGTTGTACTTCAGGCACGCTAGCAATTTTTAGCGTGTGCTAAAAAATTAGCTTACACTAACACTACAGACACCCATATATTCCTCAGACTATCAGCACTTTACAGAATACGCTTAACAAGTTGTGCATATAAATTATAAAGCCAATTAGTGTCAATAATTGCTTGTTAACTGGCAATTATCAGCACTGATTGGCTTGTAAGTTCATGTGCAATACCGAATATGACTTGAATTGTGCACGCAACTTCAGCCGCACTATATAGAATCCGGGGGATTGGGGCACATATTCAGCCAGTGAGAGGCAGCCCACATAAGTGCTGTGGTCAGCGCTTACCCCAAATATTTAATGTTGGGCCATTTCTGTTGCCCAGCATTGAATATCAGGTTTCATTTTGGCATCCAGAACTTATCTGGTTAAGCCGATATTCTGTGCTAACTGGTTAAGTTCCTAGTGGTTAAAAATAGGACTGCTATTATGCTAGATCATGCAATATAGGTGCATAGATTATGCTCCTAATTTAGGAGCATAAATTTATGAGCATAATCTTTATAGAATAAGGCCCGTGTTAACCATGAATATTCAGCAGTGATAACTGGTTATCTCCCACTAAATATTTGCAGTTAGCCAATTAAACACTATTTAAGTGGTTAGCGGCCATTGCTGACTGGTTAAATAGCAGAAACCCAACCCAAGATTTTTAAAATTGTGGAACATTGGATATTGTCAATGTTTTGGAGGAGGAAAATGATGACATTGATATTGACTAGCAAAGCAGCAGGTGCACCAAATTATCTATTAGCATGTGCTGGGGGAGGAAGAAATTAATGATGGTTGTCTGCCGGAATGTCTGAATCTCCTGTGAAATGAAGGCAATCCATTGCTGGGAAATGGAAGCTGGGATGCCCATGTGTTCGGTGGGGAAAGGGTAGGAAAGTTGGGGATTTGAGTTGTTAGCAGCATTAGTAATGCTTAGTTAGGATTCAGGTTGATTTATGCTGTGAAAAAGAAGCAATGTCCCTTCTAACTACTACTACTACTAATCATTTCTATAGCATTACCGGCATTACCGGAGGTGTGCAGCACTGTACACAGACATGAAAAAGAAAATCCCTGCCTGATAGAGTTTATAATCTATTCAAAACAAACAAATAGGACAAATAAGAGATTAGGGAGTTTCATTTATTATGGGAAAGATGAAAAACATCAGGGCTACTGAATAGGAGAACATACCAGAGAAGAAGCATAATGCATTGACTCAGGATGTCTGTTACAGGAGTAGAGTGAAGCAAGGTGGAAGAAACAGAGTCTAGTGTTGGCAGTGGAGGAGAAGAGCCAAGATAACTGACTTTGATGAACGAATTACTTGAGGAGGGTGTAGGGAGAGGTAAGAGAAGTAATAAGGATCCTGTCTCGGTGTGTTATTACATCATTATAAAGATAGCTAAGTGGTTTAGTGGTCCTTTTATGAAGTTGCGGCAAAAGGGGGGCCTGCACTGGCATTAGTGTACGCTTTTGATGCGCGCCGAAGCCCCCTTTTACCGCAGTGGTTAAAAGGCAGGTCTTTGGTGTTTTTTTCAAGAAATGACTGTGTGTCAAGTGAAGCACTTTCTGCAAGGCCATTTGGGGGGGGGAGCACTTACCGCCACCCACTGAGGTGGTGGTAAGGGCTCCCGTGCTAACCTGGCGATAACTGGGCACAGCGTGGCAATGCCCAATTACCACAGGGTATACACTGGAGCTACAAAAATTGAAATATTTTTGCAGCAACGGAAATGGTGCATGCTGGGGGAGGGAACTACTGCTGGGCTGCTGCGATAACCCGGCAGTACTTGCCTTTTAGGGACTGGTAAGCCCCGTTGGACTTACTGCCGCTTTGTTTAAGGGCCCCTTCATTTTTTTATATAGCACTTTTATATCAGCATTATCCCCCTCATTACTTAATAGGTCACTCAAATTTATATGCTGCTTGCATGTGTAAATTTATACAATACTGCCATGGGAAGCTTGCCAGGTGCTTGGGAAGCTTGCCAGGTACCCTTGGCCTGGATTGGCCGCTGTCGTGGACAGGATGCTGGGCTCGATGGACCCTTGGTCTTTTCCCAGTGTGGCATTACTTATGTACTTATGAGGGTAAGTGTACACTTGCCCATGTAAATGGCAGTATCATGGCTACTTGCTGTTCTGTTATTATGGACTAAAGTGGCAGAGGGGCCCTTTTATAGAGCGGCGGTAAGCCCAATGCAGTGCTTACCTCTTGCTCTTCCGGAACTGCCACAGGTGGTAGTCCTGCCCCAAGTGCAAGCCATTTCCGGGGGAGAAAAGAAAACCCCCAGAAATGGCTTATGCGGTGATAACCCAGCATCGCTGCATGCTTCCCAGTTACCACCAGGTTAGCACGGGAGCCCTTATTGCCACCTCAATGGGTGGCGGTAAGGGCTCCCCGCCGCATGGCCATGCGGGTAAGAGTTCTCTTACCGCATGGCCGTGTGTGTCTGGTGGCTTTTTTGCCCACTGCACTAAACAGGGCCCTGGCACACAGGAAAACCAGCCCCTGCCACTAGCGCAGGGCCCTGTTTCCCCGCAGCTTGGTAAAAGGACCCTTTAGTTTGCAACTGTTAGAGGGGCGGTCACAGGGAGGAGACAGGTTGGCCATAGATGGGGCTGACATTGATACAGGCAACTTACAGAATACTGTAAATTGTCACATGTAAGCACAATCATTTATGCGAGCTACAGACTTGTCATCAATGCTCATGCCTACATTTTGGCACACTAAGGACACGTGAACACACAAATAGCCTTATAAAATAGGCACAATACCTGCATTATTCAGACACCTAAATGGAGGTGCTCTGTTATAAAATTACCTCCTATATGAGAACCCAGTAGTTATGCGCTCACTCTGCTCTAAATGTATGCGGAACTATTCAGATAGTGATATGGTAGTTTTAGGGATTTTTGCCACCACTATCCAAATAATGCCACTGAAAAATCAACAGATAGTAGACTTAGGGCTCTGTTTACCAAGGTGCGCTAGCATTTTTAGCGCATGCTAAATGCTAGAGACACCCTATATTCCTATGGGTGTCTCTAGTGTTAGCGAAAGCTATTTTTTAGCATGCATTAAAAATGCTGGTGTGCTTATAGCGCAGCTTTATAAACTGCGCCCTTATACTTTTAGCTGTAGTTGCTAAATATATGTGCATTTGAATATCAGTCTGTATGAGCCTTGAAAGCAGGCTGATTTATTTTGTCTTTTTTTCTCCCGGTTTTTTTTTAAGTTATTTATTATTAAATATTCAGTTCTGAAAAATCTGAAGAAAAGTCTCTCTCTCTTCCTCTCTACCACCACTATTATATTGAAAAATGCAGTTATTATAAATGCCCTTTCATGTAAAATGAAATATTATTTATGCAAAACCATTGGCAAATGAAGCATATGTTTGGGCTCATCATAAATGCACCTAGACTAGTCAGCGATTCCTCTTCTTGAATAGTATCCTAATTCCCTTTAATTGAGACATACCCTGATCTTTGTTACTTGGCATCAACAGCTACAGTTTATACTGTTGGTAAAATAAGGTGTCTTTAACAACAAAGGTTAAATGTTCATTGAAATCATATTTCTGGACATTAGCTTGAACTCGAGCTCTTCAATTCAGTTTTTGAACAATTCCAATGAGATGTTTTAATGCAAACTATTATAGCATCCCCAGAGATATCTATATGATCATTGTACCAAGAACTTACTTCAGTCCCAGTTGAATAAATATGCATTATATTTTATTTTATTCATCTTCAAACAGCAGCAATGAAGTTTACCCAGGTCTTTTATAGCTCAGTGAACAAAACAAATATTATACATCTTTGGAGAAAAAGGATATGTGAAAGGAATTGAGGTGACAGTTTCAAAGGGAAGACTCTTTGAATGATGTGCAAATTATTTCAGCTCTTGAACATGATTTATGAGGCAGGATTAGCGCACAGAAACTATAACCTGTTTTAAAATGTTAGGTTTCTACAAAATACTATATTGGAGACAAATGGGGGATAAAGACCTCTTGTACAGTAATTCGTAAAAAGTTCACTTTAAAATTACTGTAATATATGATGAGGTTCTTAGAGACAGAAGGTCTATATATTAATATTATGTTCATTTCTCATATCACATTTGTCCAGGGAGTCTTACAGATAAGACTTGGTTATAGAGAGTAAAATGCAAATAAGCAAGATGAGGTGGAAGTGTCTCAGAAGTATTTTTGAGCAGAGCAGATCATATAATTACATGAAGATTATTTCAATAGAAACTGACAGATAACGAAAATCCATAGTACTGACTGAGACCCATATTTATCAGCAGTGTAAAGACAGTCTTTTGCATTCTTCCCAGTGCCACAGTATGTTTGTTCCTATTCAGAAATTACTTTGGATTACCTTGAATTTTTATAAATTGCTATGGATTGCCTCTGTCACTTTGTCTTTTTGTTTCAGTCAGAAGAGACAAAGAAATCTCTGACCAAGAGACAGAAATAATACATACAGGAGCATGTATATCTGGAAGGAAACACGTAATGCAGAGCTGGCCTCAGTATCGAAGACAGAAGATGTGCTTGGATAAGGCAGAGGAATGAACATATCAGTACACTGATGAGATTCAGACATGTGTGACAGCAGAATTTGGAACCACAATGTCCTTCACTGCCAGCTTTTGAAGATCAATAGAAGTTATGCATCTTAAATATTTGGATAATTTTTATTCTGGGCTAAAATAAATATCCAAAATTTTCAAAATAAAAACCCCATCCTTCTCTCCTACTCACATCATTGCTTTTTTTTCTCTGCCCCCTTCCCATGCATACTTTTTATTTTCTCCATCTTTACCCTCCTAATCCAACTGGTACTTTTGGCAGCAAACAAGGTAAGGAGATCTTTATTAAATTGCACTGTGCTGTTATTGTGGTTGTTTGTATGCATTAACCTATAGCACTGACATGTGCTAACTTTACCATATGCTAAAACCATCCAGTGTGATATAACTCATGCACTGTTTAACACAGGTTGGCACCTGACCACCCAAACAATCCCTCAAATGACACACCCAATGAAGATCCCTAAGCAATAACCCTTTGACCAAGACACTTGATCAAGACCTTCAAGCATTAACCCACTGACCAAGTTCCCCCCAAAGAAATGCCCCTGATTACACAGCACCCCTACAAGTATCCAACCTCCCCCCCAAAGAACATCCCATGAATATCCCTGATAATCTAGTGGATGAGACAGGACCATTTTTCCTCTAATCCTGTTCCATTGTTACACAAGTTTAAAGTGGTGGTTATGACCCCCTAGCAGTAATCTTGTGGTACTACTGCTAACAGTCTATCTGCCAAATAAGGACAATTTCTCCTTATTTGACTGATTGGCCTCTAGCAGTAGTACCACAAGACTACTGCTAGGATATTAGTCTCCATTTTAAACATGGGCAACATCAGGAGTGGAGTAGAGGGGGGCTGCTCCAAGATCCCACCTCATACCCTAAGCAAGTCAAGTGGGGGAGGAGGGTCTGGCATCAGGTTATCTTTATTGGGAGGGTGTCTTGATTGGGGAGATTGTGTTTTTGATCATGAGGCCTTGATTGGGGGTTATTGCTTGGAAGGGCTCTTGATGGGGGGGGGGGGGGGTCATTGTAGGGAAGTCTTGATCAAGGGAACCTGAAAGGGCATTGCCATGAGTCCAGGATTTTTAGTATTGGCACTGGGGTCCATGTTACTTGTAAAAGCAGATAGTGAAGTGCATACTTAAGCACTAGCTGCCGAGGCATATAACAGAAGCCTATATAAGTGATGCTGGCTATGCTTTCCACATTAATCACACATACTTTATATTTACTGCATTTTAGTAAGCATCCCCAATTACAAGAACACAACTCTCTCATAACTCCTATTGGTGGCAGAAAAAACAAGAAGTGGAAGGATCTTATTTGAGTTCAATGGTTAGTTGAAGAGGGTGGGGCTATCAAAGGGGTGGAAGACACCCAAAGCATAGATCCTTGATTGGTTGCTACAATTCCCTCTCCCAAAGGACAGCCCTGCACCTAAGTACTAATACCTCTATTTCTTTTTTTTTATTTTTTTCATTTATTTATTGCATTGGCTTCCTGTCAAGGATCGAATCGCATTTAAAATCTGCTCCCTAGTACACAAAATTATCTATGGTGAAGTCCCTGATTACATGATTAACCTAATCAGCCTGCCACCCAGGAATGCATTAAGACTATCCCGTTCATATCCTAACCTTCACTATCCAACCTGCAACGGGCTTAAGTATAAATCCACATATGCTTCATCCTTCTCCTTCATCAGCTCACAATTATGGAACTCCTTACCAAAAGCTATAAAAACAATTTACAATCATCTAAATTTCAGGAAATCTCTTAAGACTTTGTTATTTGGAAAAGCCTATACCAAGGACTCAGCATGTGTCTCCACCTCTTGATTCACATCAATATAATGACAATTTTGGACTCATCCACCCTTCCCTTCTCTCCCCTGGTTTCCTGTTCCTTTCTTTCCTTCCCCATCCTCTCCATTAGTTCTTATGCAGGTTTAATGATGTACTAGCTTAATTTACTGTATTGGCGGCTGCCTTTGCGGTGCAATGTAAGCCACATTGGACCTGACACAGTTGGGAAAATGTGGGGTATAAATGAGATAATAAATAAATAAATAAGTCTGTAACATTACAACAAGTAGTACAATTGTTTTTAGAAAAATAGAGAATAAAAACATCTCCAACTATTCTATGTGTGGTAGCCGTGTTAGTCTACTCTTAAGGTAATCAATAGAAATCAAACAAAATAAAACATGGAAAAGAAAATAAAATGATACCTTTGATGTCCCCATGCATACCTCCTGCCCACCCCCACCCTCCCATCCTGTCAGACTGTCAAAGTAATGCTTGGATGTTTCACTTATATATACTATCTGCTACCACATTTGCTTATTTCCAATCTGACGAAGAAGGGCAACCTTCAAAAGCTAATCAAGAAATGTATTAAAAAAGGTATCATCTTATTTTCTTTTCCATGTTTTATTTTGTTTGATTTCTATTGACAACTATTCTATGAAAATCCAAAGGAAATAAATTCACTCTTATTAGATCACCACAATTTATGGGGAGTGGAAAGAATTCAAGGAGTCCATATCAGAAGAAAATAAAGCTTAACATGATATACCTGTGTTTATATTCAAGCTAACCATTTCCCTTCTTTTTTAAGGGAAAAAATGTTATCTTGGTTTATATTTGGATGGGTTTATATTCAAGCATATATAGTAATCTGAAATTCTTCCTGCATAGATAACTGTAGCCTGCAAGCATTCATTAATTTCTACTGTAACTTCAAAATGATCAATGTCTGGAAACGTGTAAAGTAAACAGAATAGAAATAAATGGTTCACCATAACTGCCCACCTCATCAGCAGCAAGTGAAACATCTTAATACTTACAGATACCTGACAAACCAGTGACTGTTACCCTATCAGAGGATTAGTGATAATTGGATTTCTTCACTTTCATTGACACATGGTAGCATACACATTCAGAGGTTAAACTAGCTTGCCTCAATCCTAGTTAATTTTGATACTTGAATCCCTCATAAGTCTTTCTAAGTCGATCACTTGAAAAAATGTTGGTGCCAAAACTTCAGGATGCCAGTGTGTTATGATGCACCGCAATTCTGTGAGAATGAGAGAATCATAACCTATTTCGGTTGTTGATTTTATGGTTTTCAGTCCATTTTAGATTGGCTCTATCGACCCCTAACACAAGTGTTCAACACCAAAACATGATCCAGGTCGGGTCCAATAAAGATCTCTTGACTATCACATGTTTGAACGGCCCTTGGTGCTTTTTTTTTTTTTTTTGCATTCCAATTGCTGTGCATACTTCAACCCTCTCTTCTGCTGCTGCTGTTCTGATTTATTTATTTTAAAACTTATATTTTACTTAAACCTAAGTGGTTTACAATAAAACATACATAATCATAAAAGTCATAAAACCCATACAAGACATACCCACATGTCCTACATCTTATAAAACTGAAGCATCATAGCCAAGCTAATAACCAGCAAAGGTTAACCTCCTTCAAAGGAAGGCTTTTTTTTTTTTGTTACATTTGTACCCCATGCTTTCCCACTCATGGCAGGCTCAATGTGGCTTACATGGGGCAATAGAGGGTTAAGTGACTTGCCCAGAGTCACAAGGAGCTGCCTGTGCCTGAAGTGGGAATCAAACTCAGTTCCCCAGGATCAAAGTCCACCACCCTAACCACTAGGCCACTCCTCCACTCCACTTCCATAAAAGCCCTGTTTTTAACAATTTTTTATACTGTACCCTATCTTTGCGCAAACACAAATGCCCTAATAAACTGTTCAAACTCAGCAGACCAGCCACTGAGAAATATGATACTTGGGTACACGCATAATGACCCTTACCCATTGCGTCAACATTCAACCACATAAGAATCTCAGACCACAATGCCCTCCTCGGACAATATACCTGCAAATAGTATGAGTCAGAAGAACTGAAACAAATCTCTCTAAAACCTGGAAGATATAATGAGGCAATTTGACAAACTGAAAAGTAGAAAATCACATGGACTGGATGGTATATATCCCAGAATACTGATAGAAATGAGCTGGATGCCCGAGGAGAGGCTGAGCTCCAGGGGCAGGACGTTTCATTGTCCCCCCCGGTGCGCCCACCACCACCGCAACCAGCTGACTTCGACGATGGGCGAGTAGCCCCTAATCGTGGAAACGAGAGAGGAGAGCTACTACCGGGTCCCCACTTCGAAGATACAGCTGAGGCCTGTATCATAGCAAAGGCTGAGAGTCAGATGGCACAGAGGCCAGGAAAATCTTTAGTCTCCTCGCCGGCGGTGACTCTTGAGGCAATAATGGAGACTCTACAGACGGTGATGGAATCAACTAGCAAGATTGAACCGCTTTTGGGTAAAGTAAATGAATTAACTTCTGCATTTTCCTCTATGAAAGAAGAGGTAACTGAAAAGATTCAAAATCTGTCTAATGAAACTTCTAAATTGAAGGAAATTTCAGTAAAATTAATACAAGATAACATGCTGATACATAAAAAGTTGGAACATTTTGAAAATCATAATAGGAGGTTAAATTTACGATTTTTGAATTTCCCACGGACTTCTATATATTCCCCATTAGAAATTTTTAAAAGGTATCTGATGGAAAATTTGAAATTTACCTTAGAAAATATACCTCCAGTGAATAAAATTTATTATCTTCCTACAAAGAAATCACTACAAGAGTTGGAACAACCGAATTTAAATGTATCAGACTTACTAGAAACTTCGTTAACTGATATAACCAACCAGCAAACCTTGCTGGTTTCATTCATATTTCCTCAAGACTTAGAATCCGTTAGAAAGATGGCTTTGAAGAACTTGCAAACCCCATTTTATGGGGGGAAAATCTGGGTATTCCCAGATGTCACTAAACTAACTCAAAATAGAAGGAAAGACTTTTTAGCACTTCGTGTTGAAACTTTGTCTTTAGGAGCCTCATTCCACTTGAACTATCCTTGTAAATGCAACATTAAATATTTAGGGGTAAAATATGTTTTCTTTGAACCCGAACACCTAAAACAATTTATTCTACAGAAAAAATTACTATAATGCTTTTTGAATCTAAACCGTTATGTTTTGCCCTAAGATTAGGATGTGGGGAGATTATATATATATTTGGGGTTTGTTTAATCTGCTATTGCTTTATTTCAATCTTGTGATATGACTTACTAAATTTCTTTCTCCTAAGACAACGGCTCTTAGCCCCTCCAATTTGGTGGTCTAATATAAGTTTGTAATATTTTCCTCTTTTATTTTGCCTAATTATGTGATCATTTCTTAACTGTATTACCTATTCAAGTAGTAAATGCTTGTAAAAATGTGAAAATGAAAAAAAAAAAAAAAAAAAAAAGAATACTGATAGAACTAAAAAATGAACTTGCAGAGCTAATACTACTACTACTACTACTACTAATACTAATAATAATAATAATATAATGTATCTTTTAAAATAAGTATGGTTCTGGAAGACTGGATGGTGCCAGCAAATGAAGTCTTAACAGCAGGATGATGACTGAGACCTAAAGTGTCCCCTGAAAAAGCCTATGTCAGTGAAACGGGTCTCCGTTGGGATCGGGTCAAAGATTGGGGATGTTCAACCTAAGTGCTGTTTTTTTGCTGTGCGATTGGATATTGGTTATTATGCGCATGGAATTCCTGCAAGTATTGTGAAGAAATCGAAAATAAAATTTGAAACACTATTGGGAGCTTTTTGCCGATGATTGGCCTGAGTCAATAGGCAGTTGTGGTTCTCATGTCGGAGTAACTGAGTGGAATGGACAAAGCCTAGTTTCCACAGCATGAACCTATGACTGTGAGGCTTTTTTCCTCCCTTTTGGAAAAGTATTAATAAATGAAAAAATGATGAATTAAGATATTGAAGTGTGAAGAATTGAATAGTGCAATTGAGAGAATTTCTACAGGTTAAATTGGTGTCCACAATGTTTTTTAATTTAAACTGAGTTTTTTTGGAGGAACCGTTCAGAGTTTTTTTTTTGTCTTTGAGCCAATATAACACCATTTTTTTGGCGCAATCAAGAGCACAGATACAATACAAAGCAAAATGCACATAAGAACTAAAGCATGTGTATAGTATGTTCTGATCCGCGTACAAGAATTCAAGAGATAAAGTACAGGAATATCAAGTGCAGTACAAATAAACATACTCTCAATCTTGTCGTGCAATTTTGTGTTTACTCCCACTCCCCCTCTCTCATATAAACACAACTGCAGTAAATGCCAAAGGGCATGACAGAGAATAAATCATGAAACAAGAATATCACAGTTAAACATGGCTTAATAAAAAGAAACATTCTCATGGCAGAGAAAAGAAGAGAGATCACCCCTCCCCCATACTGCCTTTAAGTATCAACATTATCTATTCAACAATAAACTCCTTTCCAAATGAGGTAACTCAGCCCAATAATGCTCCCAAATATCTTGAAATTTCCCCCACCTCTGCAGATCAACATTCCCAGCACAGGTGCATTCCATAAGTGCACACAAGGAAGAAACCCGTAGAGAAGTAGGAACACACCACACAAGCAAAATAGCCTTTCTCGCCAACATCATGGCCTTGGCCACAAGAAGAAAATTAGAATCCGATAAACTCAGCTGACAATCAAACTGCCTGAAAAGGACACTTTCAAGAAAGTAGGGAAAATGAAAATACAACCATTGAGCACATTCCACACCTTACAAAGAAAAACACTGTACTTGAGGGCAGTGCCAAAACATGTGACTAATAGCCCTGGTAGCAGCACATTTGAGATACACCCCTTCGGACTTCATACCCACTCTATGAGTCACCCATGGAGATACATATATCCTATGTAAAAACTTAAAATCTTGTTCTCTGTGTAGCATGTTATCTGATAATTGGGGTATGGTATCAAATGCTGCATCCAGCTGATCTACTGACAACACACAGCCAAGATCATGGCCCCATGCCTGAGCCAACTTCTCAGATAATGAAGAAGGTAATAAAGAAAATAAAAATAGTTTGTTATGTCCCAGCCTAGGAGGGTGAGCCTCAAATAATTGTAAACAGGTTTGCAAAGTATCTATATAATGTCTTAACTGTCCATATGCAAAGATATCCACCTTAGATAAATTATATGCAGCTCCTCAAGAGACAACAGCTGAGCATCATCATTAAGAACATCTCCTACCCGGTTCACTCTCTGCGCCTGCCACTCTCTACTCCATTATCTATACCAGGTATAAAATCTAAATTGTTTCTCAAAGGAAGAAAAGGAGAAACCTCCCAATTGTCACCCAGAGAAATACAAAAATGTCACCACACAACACATATAGGACCAAAGAACATGGGTACGATAAACAAAGGCTAATCAATCTGATTTAGCATGCAACAAATAAAGACAAGAGATTAGAGACAAGGCTGCCCCCTCTAAAGAAATAGGAGAAGCAAAACCAGTGCCCAAACACCAATCCCAAATCTGCCACAAACCAACTGTCAGATTATATAGGGTAATATCTAACAAACCAAAGCCCCCCCTTATTGTGAGGTTTCCTTCCACCCTAGAGGAAAGCATGAAGAGCATGGTGTAATTTATCTAGGACCCTACGTCGTAATCATATAGGCAAAATCTGAAATGAATAGAGACACCTTGGAACAATGAGCATGTTGTAAAGACAGATCCACCCACTAAAGGCACCAGAAGCCCCCCCCCCCCCCCCCCCCCCCAGATATGCAGACACTCTACAGTTTTCCACAGTAATGGCACTACATTTGCTGCGTACAGTTGAGAGAGGTCACATAGGACATACTGGGCACCTCCTTTAAAGGAAAATGGTCCCAATAATCTCTTAGATGAAGATTTAGCAGAAGAACCTTTGACCTAGAGACATTCAGTTTCGAAACAGATAGAGCCCCAAAGTCAGTAAAGGTCTGCAGAACCTCCTGCAACAGCACATCTGGGCTAGTGAGCACAAGCATAGTATCATCTGGAAAAGCTATGCATTTAATCTGTTCATAACCAATAGACATCCCCTTGATTCGAGCATGATGTTTAATCAAAAATAAGAGTGGTTCAAGAAATAAGATGTACAGTAGCAGTGAGATAGGACATCCCTGTCGTGAACTCAAATGTAAAGCAAAGGCCTCAGAAATCTGCCCACTGACTATAACAGAAGTCATAGGACGTGCATACAAGGCTTGGCTAGCTTGCAGAAAGAAACCCTCAAACCCCAATGATCAGAGCAACAAAAACAAGTACGACCACTCTATACCCTGTCAAAGGCCTTTTCTGAGTCAAAACAAATAACCAAAACTAATAACCAAAACTGGAGTGGCCGCCCTATGACAGTGATCAACAGCCAAAAGGAGCTTGTGCACATTATGAACAACAAGCCTCCCATGACCAAATCCTACCTGTTACTCTTTAACCAAAGTTGGAATATAAACTGATAACCTATCAGCTAGAATCTTGGCCATAAGCTTAAGATCCATATTAATTAACGCAACGGGCCGATAGGACTCTGGGTATAATGGATCCTTGCCCAGTATAGGCAAGACAGTAATCAAAGCTTGATTCATACCCACTGGAAATCTCTACTCTTGAATGGTCTCATAATAAAAGGAGACCAAAGGACCTACCAAATGAGGAGAAAGAATTTTGTAAAACTCCCTACTAAACACATCCGGACCAGGAGATTTAATAGCCTCCTGAAGCTCTTTACCCAAAAAAAGGCACATTCAATATCTCCCTCTCTGTATCTGACAGTTTAAGTAACAAAAGGGAAGCTAAGAAAGTCCACACCACTTCCTCCTTCCCCTGTACCTCAGAAGAGCATAGTGTATTACAAAAATCTAAAAACAAAGATTCCATCTGTTTCTGTGCTTTTACCACCTCCCCAGAATGTGACTTCAGAGCACTCACCACACAGAAGGACCCCTCCAATTCCTAGCGAGATTGACCAGTAAATGCCCCAGTCTATTCCTGAACCTATGAAGCTTATAATTATGGTAAAAGAGATGTCCCGGAGTCTTCTCCTGAATAAGCTCATTTAAAGCAGTTTGAGCTGTGAGGAAAGCATGTTTAGCGGCTGCCGTAGGGGCATGCCTCATGAGTCTCTCCCTAAATGTGGACCAGCTGCTGTGTTCCACATTTAAGTGTGACCTGGCCAGTTTTGTCCACCATTCTTTTCTATTTTTGGTCACAGCAATGCATATTGACTTAAACATTCTAAATCATTTCAAACTTGGATCCTATAAAATCATGCTGTGTTTTTTGTAGTGGGTTCAAGTCAAATTAGAACAAACCTCCCTCACTATGTGCTATATCATTAAAGATTTGGGTTTAGATTCCATATTCACATTCTACAGTTTGTACTAAATCTACTGAATAAAGTCAAGAATAGAGATGTCCTTCCCAGTAATCTGGCTAATAAGGATATGAATTCATAAGTGGCAATTTGTTAGCAAACACTAAAAAAATAATTGGGCAATTTTATAAATTACACCTCAGTCTAGGTGTCCCGATGCCATGTGCTTAGCGCCAATTCTATAATGGCAACTTGGCACCAAGATTCCATTATAGAATACTAGCATTAGTCAACACTGGCAGGTCCATGTTTAAGCTTTCCCTCTTAATCTATGTCAGTAGTAGGTGTGAGTTGGTGCACTAGGGTGTGCCAACAGGCAGATGATCAAAAGCCCCGTGCTGTTCCTAACAGCGCTCTAAAAATAGCGCTGGAACAGCACGGGGCTTTAGTGCACGGATGATCAGAGATAATGCATGCAAATTTAAGCAGTGCAATTATCTCTGATCATGGGTAGAAGTGCGGGCGAATTGTGCCGAGCATGCACTCAGCACAATCCTCCCGCACTTGTTTGACAGGTCTGGGCTGTCAAAAGCCCACACCTGTCAAACACAAGGGCTGGAGGTCCATGGGACCACCAGGCCCTGACTACCCCTGCCCCGAGTAAGGAAAAACGGGGGCTGGAGGTCCGGTGGACCTCTGGTCCCCCTGACAATTCCACCCCCCCAGGTTCAGGGAGGGCTGGAGATCCGGTGGGTCTCCAGCCCCCCCAACCCCCCCCCCCGAAAAAATGGTCCCTGGTGGTCTAGTGGTGATTCCCTTACATGGTCTGTAGCCCCGCCCAGCGTATCCCAGGATGCATTGGGCAGGGCTAGGCGCCGCCATTTTGTCGTCGACTCAAGGAAGAGGAGGGAGGCAGGCTATCTCCCTCCTCCAACCAAGGTAGGGGGCTGGGAGGGGGTTTCTTTGTCGACTCAAGGAAGAGGAGGGAGGCAGGCTATCTCCCTCCTCCAACCAAGATAGGGGGGCTGGGAGGGGGTTTCTTTTTGTACGCTGGACCACCACTGAAGACAACGCTGGGTGGGTGGTGCAGGGAGTTGGGGTGGGCTGGAGGTCCGCCGGACCTCCAGCCTCCCCTGTCGCTCATTGGGTGGGAGGGAGGGTGGGGGGGGGGTTGGCCGGCGGCCACTAGACCACCAGGGACCATTTTTTCAGGGGGTTTGGGGGGGCTGGAGACCCACTGGATTTCTAGCCCTCCCTGAACCTGGGGGGTGAGATCATCGGGGGGACCGGAGGTCCACCGGACCTCCAGCCCCCTATTTGCAATTTGATTTGGGGGGAACGGGGGCCTGCCAGCATGCAACTGAATGCTGGACAGGGCTCACCAATCCTCCCCAATGATCGGCAAACCCTAACGCCAGCTCGGAGCTGGCGTAGGGTTTGCCATGGCCAGCGACCCAAATTTTGGCGCGCTGGCCGCTGATCATTGGGGATGAATGCACTAAGCCCTGTTTAGCATGCATTTGCATGCTACTTGCGCAAAGAGCCCTCAAGCATATTGTTTCACACGCTCGAGGGCTCTATTCATGGGGAAGTTGCAAACACCGGTGCTAGTACGGTGCTAACAGCCTCTAGCGCCGGCGTTTGCTTTTGATCATGAGGGTACAAGTGAGGTGAATAATTTATAGTATTCTATAAACTACACATGTAACTGGGAGATACACCCATGGCTCACCCATGCTCTGCCCTCGTATACACCCCCCCCCCATCTGTAGTTATGTGCTTTAACACTTATGCACTACAGTACAGTCTCGATTATCCAACACAAATGGGACCGACCCATTGTCGGATAAGAGAAAAGTTTTATAATACGGAAAACAATGGCAACTGGCTCACAACAGTGTTATTTTGCAGCAAAAGCAGAGTCCTGGGACAAAACTAATTGTCTCATGTGCAAAATCTCCCTGTGTACTACACCAGAAAATGGAAAGAGAAACCACGTGTTTCTTAATGGTGACGTCACCGGCGGTCTGTCAGATATGCTGGGTGATCGGATCAGCAAAGGCCGGATAATTGAGACTGTCACTATATCTTGTAGAATACTGCCTAATGTACTTATGGGCCCTTTCACTAAAGAACTGCTGTACGGCAAAAGGCTTGCTGCGCACCAATCTGGAACTACAGTCGGGCTACTGTAGGAGCCTGGTGGTAGTTCCCACCCCCAGCATGCGCCATTTCCGGCGCTACAAAAATATTTCTATTTTTGTAGCACCGGTGCTTACCTGACGGTAATTGGTGCTGCCCGGTTGCTGCTGGGTTAGCGTGGGAGCCCTTTCCACCACCTCAATGGGTGGTGGTAAATGCTCCCCCTCCTGAAATGGCCACATGCAAGTGGTTCACTTAATGCACGGCCATTTCTTTTCCAGCAAAAGAGACAGCCTTTTACCCACTGTGGTACAAGGGGGCCTCAGTACGCATCAAAAATAAGCACCAATTCTAGCCCAGGCCCCTTTTACCGTAGATTAGTAAATGGACCTCTTAGATTCTTAACTGTCAATTTATGGTGCCTTTAACATGTAAGTAGCATGCATTTCTAGGCGACAGCTTATACAATTGTCTCAGTGTGCTCTAAATCAATTTAATGTGCATTAACCTATAAATGTAAATGTCCTCAAATGTACATTTCAGGAAGGGCCCACAATTTATAGAGATCAAAAATCAAGCTTGGTAACTGTGGTACAAATTCATTTTGGAAATTTGATTCATTCAAAATACTGTGCTTGTATGTTAAGAATTATACCATTGTTAAAACTGGCTAAGTAATTTGCAGTTAAGCTGTTCAAACCACATCATTTTATTTTTTAATTCTTCTAAGATAACATATCTTCTGTGCTGATAAACTGGACATTGAAAAAGCCACCTGTTAACTGCTAACAATGTGTCACATCCCTGCTCATGCCAAATTTCTTGCAAGTGAATTTGGCTCTGTCTGCTTATACTCCTGGCTAGGATAGTGGTGTGAACATTAAGGATAACAAAATCCAAAGACAAAAAAGTGTCAAATTTTTGACTTCATCTTCTAATAACGTAATAAACCATAGGATTTTCTAGTTCATTTTTCCATTGTATTCTCTCAGGCACAACACAATTTCAAATACAGATTTTTGTTTTTCGGGTTTTTTTTTTTAAGATAAATTGTTCATGGCTTGATAGTTAATGGCTGGTATAAAATCTATCATGATAGATTTTATACCAGCCATTAACTATTTTGGGTCATTCAACCAGTGGGTATGTTTTCTTAACATTAGACAAATATAACTAGTTTCATATTATATGTGGTAAATTACCATGTTATCATGTTAATGCTGGGAATGATATTGCTGAATGGTATTATGCAATCATATGATGGTTTGGTGTTATGTTATTAGCTTTGCAATATAATTATTGACATATTTAGAATAATAAATGATTAATGTTTTGTGTGTGATACATTCACCTAAAATTTTTTTGTTTGTTGTATATGTTTGTCTTAAACAAGGGGCTCTTTTTCAAAAACTTAGCGTGTGCTAAATGTTGCGTATACTATTTTATACCTATGGGTAGCACTTAGCATTCATTAATGTCTCCACCCTTAAATTTGTTCTCCAAGGCATACGGGGATGCTTCATGAGGTGGACATCTGCAACTAGTTTTTCTTTGCTACTTTGGTTTCCTCTGTATTCTGTCTTTTTTCTCTCTTCACTCTCCTCTGATTTTGCATCTGCATTTTCTCTTTGCTATTATGATGATGGTGTTCCTTTATAGTTTACTTGAACTAATAATATTGTACACTGCTTTGCTGAAAGGTGGTACATTAGAAACCAAAAACCAAATAAAAATTGCAGGCTCTGAAGATCAGGGACTGTCTTTCTTGTATGTGCCTGTATATCACTTGACTGTGTATGTCTGGTAACACTTAGAAATCATAAATAGTAGCAGTAACACAAGGATAGGGTGTATCCACTGTTGCTGTAAAGCTGAAATAATGTGGATAAGGGTTTGCATGGTGTTTTCTTCATGTTGTTCCACATATTCGTAGGTTTGGGGGTTTTATTTTACACATATTGAAGGGAATTCTATATATGGTACTCAAACTTTGGTGCCAAAAAAGATTATGTGCCAAACACTGTTCTATACAGGGCAGGTTGAGTTGTGTGTCCTTTTTAGAATGACGTTGAGAGGGTGGAATTGCGTGCTGTTTATAGAATAGCACTCAGTGTGGTAAATATGCATGGATTCAACGGCAAATGCTGGATTGCTCTGCCTCAAGTTTTGGTGCCATTTTTCAGTGCACCGATGTTGGAGCATACTGCATGATAACATTCTGTGTGTGGGGAAAGTGAGAAAAATGGAAACAGGCAGGAGGCAGCCAAATGTTTTAGAGGAGGACATATTCCTGCTTGCCAGGCTCGTGATGGTCAGGGAGAGGATGTATTTTTTCATCCCTGGTTACAGGAGAAGCTTTAATGGCTACAGGAGGGCGTAGCAGAGGCTTGCTGTGAGCAAGCCTCCTTACCTTGGGAGGGAAGTGCAAAATGCAAGCAGGGTACAATGCTCAATAAACTCCTGATTGCATCAGTCAGCAATGACTCCAGCACAACAAAGAACTGTTTGCATGCTTATTATGTACCTGTAGTGCCGGAGGGTTACCTGAACACCTTGGGGTAATGGGTGGTGCTGGAGGGATTTGAACCTTTTGACCCTGAATGTCAAGTTAATAGTTCTAGCCATTAGGCTGCCACCTCCACTCCACCTCCTCTGCTTCCTCCACTTCCCCTATAGCTCTTCTGGCATCTCCAATGGTGACTCCTCAGCTTCTGGTGCCAAAGACTGGAAATGGCCCATTGAAACTGAGAAAGAGAATCAGCAATAGCGTTATCCAATCCTGGAACATGCTTAGCTCGCAATGAAATATTCTGTTACAAACAACCCAGCACCATCCTCTGTAGCAAATCCACCAAAAGTGGACAATGAGCAGACTGCCTGTTCATGGCTTCAACTACTGCCCAATTGTCTGAATACAAGACAACTTTGCGATTAGTAAGAGCCAAACTCCACAACACATGAGCCACTCAAACTGGGAAGAGCTAAAAAAAAAATAAAGTCACATTTTGACACCATCCGATCACTCTCTACCAATTTGGCAAAGGAGTCGAAAACCACTGATCATGAAAATACACATCGAACCCTGAACTCCCCGCTGCATCAGTAAATAGCCACAGATCAAGATTAGAAACTGGAGGCAGCAGCCATACCCTCACACTGTTAAAATCACTCAAAAAAGATATACTGACTTGGCAATATAGGTGCTAAACCCTTTCGTCAACAAAGCCAGATGCTGGAAAAATATGCATCCCATAGGAACTACCCTGGCTGCGAAGTTAAAGCAATATGCATCCCATAGGAACTACTCTGGCTGCGAAGTTAAAGCATCCTACCAGACCGTCAACTTCTTCTTCAACACTGCAGCAATATCTGCCCTCAACGCATGTACTTTTTCCATTGACAACTGAAACTCCATGGCTACAGAATCTAGCTGTATGTCCCCAAATACCAGGAAAGTAGTTGGACTCTCTGACCTTTTTCAGCCAATGGAATGCTAAACTCCCGGGCCACCCTTCTGGAAGGAAACCACCAAATGTTCACACTCACCCGACCCAGTACTTCCCCCAAAAGGAAATCATCTAAATTTATGCACAATAAAAGATAAACCCTATATTACTCCATGACCCAATGTACAAAAGAGGAAAACCATTCAAAATTAGAACAGAAAATTGTGCAGCCCATCGGCATACACCGATCAAAATAAAACTGACCTTCAAACTGAAACCCCAGCAAATGAAACAAGCTTGGGTGAACAGGCAACAAGGAAAAAGTTAATAATTCTCCTGGCCCCAGCTGTGTCAACATATCCACCATCAAAGGAAGCATACTGCACTGAACATAATGCCAGATCAATAAAGGAATTGACACTATAACCCTCCAGAAAAGATAAGTTATGAATCAATCAAAATTTGTCTTCTTCCTTTTTGGGTATCACCCCTAAAAGAGAAATAACAAAATCCAGCAAAGTTGGTGCTGCAAAGGGTCAGCAATATGTTCCAACTGTACCTCCTTACTGTACTGGGCCCACACAATCTCTTTTCACTTCACCACCGACACTGCTTGTTGACACCCATTCCCTCCCAAAGCAAAGCAGCTATGCTCCCCTGCAGATAACAACATAATCACATCAGCATAGCCTGAATTCTAATGAGTGAAGGAGACTTGCCCAGCCACCCCTGCCCCTCCTGTCTATGCTGGTCTAGAGCTAGCTCCCCACCCTCTCCCCCATCCCAAGGGACATCATAACACCACATGAGGTCCTCCACACCAGCCACAATGGGTCTCTCACATCTGCCTTAATTAAATTGAAAGCAGGCAAGCGACCCAGGCCTCAACCCCAAGCCACTGGGCCCAGCAACCCCAAAACACTGAAATCCTTCTCTCCCCATACTCTGCAATCCTGCCCCCTCCCTCCAATGCCCCCTGCATTCTTGAGGAGGATCTACCTTGAAAGAATGATGACCAAACTATGGTAATTTCGGCCAATCACAAATCCACATTCCTATACCCCCACACTTCCACTTTATCATTAGCCAAGCTCCTGCAAAACTGCTCATTGTAGTTGAGCCAAGTCCAACCACTGTAGGTAAGATAAGTCCACACTACCAAGTCCATATACCTCCACAACCCAGGATAGAGAGCTGGCTTAGCCAATCCTAACACACTAGCATACATATTAAAAGTCAATATCCAATTAAATATTATCCTTGAGACATGCCCCTTTTTCTTCTACTCCTCCTTCTCCTAAGTTCTATTGATCGTTATAGTTTATATATATCAAACATATAAATGGCAAGTGACCGACTCACCTGCAAATGCGCAGTAGAGACTTCCCTCTCTGTCCCACCCCCACGTCAAAACGTGCTGACGGAACAGAGAGGGAAACTCTGCGCTGAGGAGGAGTGCAGTCACTGCCACACGGACGTCGACGCTGCCGCTACCGCTACCTCTCCCCCCCCCCTGGAGGTCGCCGCTGCCACTCCCCCCTCGCAGGTCGCCGCTGCCGCCCCCCCCCCCACCAAGGTCGCAGCCAACCCCCTCCAACAGGCCGGGCCCTCTGTTCTGCATTTAACTTACAGCGCCGAAACCGCAGGCAGATCAGCTCCCGTCGGCCTTCCTTCCCAGCCTGTGTCCCGCCCTCGCCGACGTTACGTCACACGAGGGCGGGACAAAGGCAGAGAAGGAAGGCCAACGGGAGCTGATCTGCCTGCGGTTTCGGCGCTGTAAGTTAAATATAGAACAGAGGGCCCAGGTGGAGGGAGGCCGGCGGCAACCTTGGGGGGGGGAGCGGTAGCAGCGACCTCGGGGGGGAGGGGCGATAGCGGCGACCTTGAAGGGGGAGGGGAAGGCAGGATAAATGCTCAGAAGGAGGAGGGGGGCCTTGGAGCTGCAAGGGAGGGGAGGGATGGAGGGGGGCCTTGGAGCTGGCTTGGACGGGGGCCCTTGGAGCTGGGAGGGGAGGGGAAACAACTCTTTCCAAAAACACTAGGATTAGTAGGCATGAAATGAAACTACTCAAAGTGTAATTAAACTCTGGAATTCATTGCCAGAGAATATGGTAAATGCAGTTAGCTTAGCAAGGTTTAAAAAAGGTTTGGATAATTTCCTAAAAGTCTATAAGCTATTATTAAGATGGACTTGTGAAAATCCACTGCTTATTTCTAGGATAATGGATGTAGCCTAACCAGCTATATGTATCGTTATATGATTAAATGGAAGTGTCTCATACAGTCACTGAAGCAATGGTGCTTCAGTGACTGTATGAGACACTTCCATTTAATCATATAACGATACATATAGCTGGTTAGGCTACATCCATTATTTAGTTGTGTATGTTTCAATAGAATTTGGTTGGTGCGGTGTCATTTCTTTAAATTTTTGATTATTTCTAGGATAAGCAGCATAAAATCTGTTTTACTCTTTTGAGCCTTACCAGGTACTTGTGACCTGGAATGGCCATTGTTGGGAAACAGGATACTGGGCTTGATGGACCTTTGCTCTGTCCCAGTATGGCAACAATTATGTTCTTATGTGCTTATCTGAGCTTAGCACATTCTAATGCGATACATTCCCATGTACTAAGGAGCCCTTTTACTAAGGTGTGGTAGGCCTAACGTGGGCCTTTCACACAGTAAAAGGGCACTACCACGGAACACACTGAGGCATACTCTGGTAGTTTGTCCATCAGTGCACGCTACTCCTGCATTAAAAAATATATATTTTTATTTTTTTGCAGTGGGAGGTGTGTTTGGGAGTGGAGATTAGGTGTGCCTGCGTTAATCGGGCACATTACAGCACGCTACCTGATTAGCACAGGAATTGCGTGGGATCTCTTACCGCCTCCTAAATAGGTGGCAGTAAGGACTCCCAGTGGTGATGGTCATGTGCTAAGCGTGAAAATAATGTGTGGCCTTTACAAAAAACCCCGAATGTGGTCATTTTACTGCCATGCTAAAAGTGGCCACTGTGCACGGGAAACCCATGTGCTGACAGCAGCGCCGACCACTTTGTAGTGCCACTTAGTAAAAGGAATCCCTAAGCCCAGATTTACCAGGCCATACTTTGAGGGCCTTTTCTTTTTGGATTTTTTTCTAGGTCAAGCATTAATGTTCCCATTAGCACGCAGTACGTGCAAAAAATTAATGAGCGCACTTTATCACCTCCTATTTAGGAGTCACTAAGGGCTCCCGCATTAACTCTGCTTTATCCAGTGAGCATGCAGCATAACCATTCTCCACCCATAACACGGCCCCTCCAAAGAATACTTTAAAAAAGGAACTAATACATGGTTTATCATGTACTACCAGGCAAAATACCGCAAAGTGCTTTAACACATTATGTAGTAAACCTTTTCTCTCGCACTAAAAGGTTGCTAGGGCTTAACTCTCTTTTAGTAAAAGGGCCCCTATGTTTGATTTAAAAAAAATCATTAAAGAAAATTTTGTCCTACATATAGTGGTAAACGTTAAAATACTATTTGAAGAGCCGTAGATATCCATGATTACTAACCAAAGAAAATTTGTGGATAGAATTATTTTATTGGTAAGGACAGTGAAATAGACCAGTAGGGAGATAATTTTAAAAGTTTCAAATAGCATCATTTACATGAGATTAAAAGAGTAATTTTCCTTAATCCACATTTCTTATTTTTGCCTCAAAAATGAAACATTTTGGGCTAGATTCTATATATAACGCCTAAAATATTGTGAGTAAGGGTTAGGAGTTAAAAGCAGCATCAAAAAGGTGGGCTTTTAGCCTGGATTTGAAGATGGCCAGAGATGGAGCTTGACATCCTAACCATGATATATATTTCTAACTCAACGAGCTATGCAAAATAGGGCTTCATGTGTGTGACTAAACATTAATAACTGCATTTTATCACACCATTGTTGTATTAATAAAGGATAAGTACTGTGGTACAACAGTTACAAGATAACAACAACAGAAAAAGCTAGGTTAACTCTAGGCATTATGACTGCTTAAAATATAGGCTGTCAATTTACAAAAAAAATGAGGTTTTGATAGGTTTAGATTCTATTAAGCTGTTTCTTCATATTCATTTTTAAAAAATATGTTGTGACAGGTATTACTACTACTACTACTACTATTTAGCATTTCTATAGTGCTACAAGGCGTACATAGCGCTGCACAAACATAGAAGAAATACAGTCCCTGCTCAAAGAGCTTACAATCTAATAGACAAAAAATAAAGTAAGCAAATCAAATCAATTAATGTGTACAGGACAGAGGAGAGGAGGGTAGGTGGAGGCGAGTGGTTACGAGTCAAAAGCAATGTTAAAGAGTTGGGCTTTCAGTCTAGATTTAAAGGTGGCCAAGGATGGGGCAAGACGTAGAGGCTCAGGAAGTTTATTCCAGGTGTAGGGTGCAGCGAGACAGAAGGCGCGAAGTCTGGAGTTGGCAGTAGTGGAGAAGGGAACAGATAAGAAGGATTTATCCATGGAGCAGAGTGCACGGGAAGGGGTGTAGGGAAGGACGAGTGTGGAGAGATACTGGGGAGCAGCAGAGTGAGTACATTTATAGGTTAGTAGAAGAAGTTTGAACAGGATGCGAAAACGGATAGGGAGCCAGTGAAGCGACTTGAGGAGAGGGGTTTTATGAGTAAAGCGACCCTGGCAGAAGATGAGACTGGCAGCAGAGTTTTGAACCAATTGGAGAGGGGAGAGGTGACTAAGTGGGAGGCCAGCAAGAAGCAGATTGCAGTAGTCTAAACGAGAGGTGACAAGGATGTGGATGAGGGTTTTGGTAGAGTGCTCAGAAAGAAAGGGGCGGATTTTACGGATATTGTAAAGAAAGAAACGACCTGCTGGATATGAGCAGAGAAGGAGAGAGAAGAGTCAAAGATGACCCCAAGGTTTCGAGCTGAGGAGACAGGGAGAATGAGAGAGCCATCAACAGAAACAGAAAACTGGGGGAGTGGGGAGGTGGGTTTGGGGGGGGGATGAGAAGCTCAGTTTTGGTCATGTTTAATAATATCTCCATATGTTAAGGACATTTATTGGAAGTTAATTCCATATTTGATTTAATAAAAAAAAAAAGGCCTTTGCCTTCACCTCAGGCCTTCTTTCCTTCATTCAAGACTTGAGAGTAATTGCAAAATTAAGAAAAATGGATACTTACGTAAAGATTTTCTGTTTTCTGGTTTTTCTTCCTTGGACTCATTCCCAAAGTTCAATAATTCTGTACTAGAAGACTTTCGAATTCTGAGTTCCAAATTTTTTGAGGTAAAACTTAGTTCTTTTGGCTAGAAATAATGCAATTTTAGAGTTAATTCAACACATTTGAAGTGATTTTAGAATCAGTCGTACAAGTAATAATAATTGGTATGAGAGTAATTTACCAGCCTGCTTATTTTCAAAGAAGAAGGGCGCCCATCTTCTGACACAAATCGGGAGATGGGTGTCCCTCTCCTAAGGTCGCCCAAATCAGCATAATCGAAAGCCGATTTTGGGCGTCCTCAACTGCTTTCCATCGCAGGGATGACCAAAGTTCAAGGGGGCGTGTCGGCAGTGTACCAAAGGCGGGATGGGGGCATGGTTAACAGATAGGCGTCCTTGGCCGATAATGAAAAAAAGAAGGGCGTCCCTGACAAGCATTTGGCCGACTTTACTTGGTCCATTTTTTTTCATGACAAGCATCAAAAAGGTGCCTGAACTGACCAGATGACCACCGGAGAGAATCGGGGATGACCTCCTCTGACTTCCCCAGTGGTCACTAACCACCTCCCACTCTGAGAAAAACAACTTCAAAAACTTTTGCCTTTTTTACAGTATGTCCTTTGCTATGCCTCCGTCCCTCCGACTGCAGTTGAGGATGTTCAAAATGTGGATGTTTCTGTGAGAAGGACATTCATGCCTTTGCTATGCCTCCAACACCCTCTTTATTTATTTATTTGGATTTTGGGTCACAAGAAGCAGCAGTGGGATTTGAACTGGCCACCTCTGGATTGCAAGACCAGTGCTCTAACCACTAGGCCACTCTTCCGCTCCCTAGAAATTTGGCCATCCCTGGGGGGGGGGGGGGGGGGGGCAGTATGCAGGTCCCTGGGGGGGGAGGTATGTGTGTGTCAGCGGAGGCATAACGAAAGCATGGACATCCTTCTTTCAAACATTTTGGATGTCCTCAACTGCCCCCCACAGGGATGGTCAAATTTCAAGGGAGTGGAGTGGCCAAGTGGTTAGAACACTGGTCTTGCAATCTAGAGGTGGCTGGTTCAAATTCCACTGCTGCTATTTGTGATCCAAATAAATAAATAAATAAATAAAGAGGGTATTGGAGGCATAGCATAGCAAAGGCATGGATGTCCTTCTCAAAGAAACATCCTCATTTTGGATGTCCCCTCCTTAGGAAGGAAATCGTGTGCAAACAAGCTCATTTGCATGCAGTTTCCTTCATGCATGCCCGTTCCTTTCCAGATCGGTAAGGGAAGGCCTTTTTCCATTCAGTTAGTGGGACCAGTGCACTACGAATGCTGGCTCCTCCCACAACCAAAGGGCTTGGATTTAGTCATTTCTGAGATGGGCGTCCTTGCTTTCCATTATCGCCGAAAACCGGTGATGACCATCTCTAAGGTCGACCTAAATTTCATGATTTGTGCGTCCCCGACCATATTATCGAAACAAAAGATGGACGTCCATCTTGTTCCGATAATACGGGTTGCCCTGCCCCTTTACAGGCCCATCCTTAGAGATGGGCGCCCCCGTTCGATTATCCCCCCAGGTCACCTAGGTTATGAAGACACTGGCTGGGGTGCCTCCTGGACCAGGTTTGTGAACCACTATTATAGTATTTTCATAGTTATTAGCTGCTTTGTACGCCAGTGGTTCCTAAACCTTGTCCTGGATGCACCCCAGCCGATCAGGTTTTCACGATACTCACAATGAATATTCATACAATAGACTTGAATGCAGTGGAGGCAGTGTATGCAAATCTCTCTCATGAACATTCATTCTGGGTATCCAGAAAACCTGACTAGCTGGGGTGCCTCCAGGACCAGGTTTGGGAACCACTATTATATGCATTTGCATGTTTTGTATCTCATTACTATACAATGCAGGGTAACCTAAATATTGTTGCATTAGGGCACTGCAAACAACATTAGATCCCTTCAATGTGATTTGATAACTACTCTCTAAGGATGTTGGTGCAATGCTTTATTGGGTTTTCTTTGTAAATATATTGTGAAATTTGGTGATGTTAACTATATCTTTTTTATCCCTCAACAGTTGAGGTAATTCCTAGACTTCAAAAAAAAAATTGGGAAAGCAGACTTGGACTCATCAGGGTTCTCTAAGAACTGATATGGGTATGGTTAATAGGAGTATAGCCTTGGATACGTGGCCTGCATGGTGTCTGTTATGTCCGTTATGGTTCCAGAGGTCAGACGTCAGCTTTGGCTTTGGTCTGGTTCTGAGTTCCTTTCTCTGGTACCAGGTCCACTTCTTAGGGGCAGTGGGTTTTGTAGCACAATAATACAACACACAAGTGTGGCCTGGAAAAAGGTATTTTATCTAGAAATAGACTTATAGCACTTAGGGCAAAAAGATAATACAGCACTGCTTCTATGTGTCTCAGGGTCTACCTGATGTCTATCAGTGAATGTGTCTGTCTCTGTCAGGGCTAAGAAGGGGGTTGTGTGTGGAATGGGATGTGTGTGGAAGTAGGAGGGGTGTGGATGTGTGTCTGAAGGTTTGTGTGTAAGTGTGTCTCTTCTCTTTGTCCCTCTCTGGGTTTAAATAACTGAATTATTTTCCCATGCACCAGCCTGTGATACAATTTGGTTTGTTTTACCAAGGAGGTATGAATTCCTATGAAGGCACAATTTAAGAGAGACAGTGGTTTATTTCTGTTGTTCTCCTGAGCATTGGTTCTGGCTTGTTTTAATGCTCAGAAGCACAGGTGTTAAAACATCCAGAGGCAGGAGACATCCTGTCTTATACTGATATCCCCAGGGATCAGACCAGCAGAGGGAAGGAATGTCAGAGCTGCTCTCCCAGAGGCTTTTGGCTGACACTCAGAGTAGGCCCTGAAGCCTCAGCTAGGCTTTTTTTTTTTTTTTGGGGGGGGGGGGGGGGGGGGGGGGGGGGGGGGGGTTAGGGCCTTTTATGGCATAAGGTAATGCTGACATCTGGCCACTTTTTTTTTGTTATTGTTGTTGGTTTCTTTTGTTTGCAGGGGAAATGGTGGAAGCAAACCTGGGTACCTGATACAGAATTTACATCCACCACTACTTTATACTTGGCAGTGGCCTGCTTGCCATACTTGTATGCCTCATATATCTCTAACAGTACTTCTGCTGTTCCAGCAGGCCCCCTGTCCTGCACAGTATTGGCTCCGTAGCTACTGAGATAAGCAAGTCCCATTATAAGTCCAAACCTCATGTCTTAGGTAGGGCAAGCCACTACTTGGTGGGGAAACCCAATATGCCACCTCAGTGCCCATCATAGAAAGAATGAACAGTGCATAAGGGATGCAAGAATTTTTTCTGAGGAGGTTAAGGCCCAAAAGTACCAGGATGCCATGAGTGAGGGTACGAGAGAGTGGGAAACAACAACCAAAGATTGTAACGGACATATCCTAACTCTTCCTTTCCCTCTCTAAGTTCGCCATACATGTAACTCACTCTACCATAATATCACCTTGATATTAATCGCAACTTGTATTTGTTCATACCAAAATCGGTTAATGCCGATTACGGTACCATGTAAGCCACACTGAGCCTGCAAAAAGGTGGGAAAATGTGGGATACAAATGCAAGACATAAAAAATAATTTAAAAAATGCAGTAGAAAATGCCAAATTAAACTGTTTCAGAGGGAGGTGCTGGGAAAGTAGTGGAAAAAATATATGTATCTACCTTAAAATGTTGATACTATTTTAAAGGAGATGCACTGCAAGGAGATGTACATGTGTCTCATTTTACAGCATAGGAAGATCATGACTATGCATAACAAGATTTGTACAAAAGTTAAAATAATGATAGGGTGAATAAGAACTTTAAAGACATGATTAGCAGTAGGCAAATACCCTTATAAAAGTTCCTATACAGAGACATGAGCATCTTGTAGCAAATTTTCAACAGTTTGTTGAATTTGTCCATTCTGATAAGTGATGGTATGATTCACTTCTTTGAAGGTTGTCTTAAAGTGATCAATATTGGCATGGAATTCTGTAAAGTTCAGCAGTTTATATAAAGTCTGTTCTCCCATGTCAAGAGGTAATGGATGCACAGCATATGGTATAAAGTCTGGAATTTCATTGCAAACTATAGAGGTATGGAATATGTAGTCCCATTAATAATGAGATACCAGAAGCATAAGGCTGTACTAGGTACTGTTCAGTAAATAGTTTGAACTGTACAGCACAGTATTCTTATGAAGGCAGATGTCATGTACTCGGGAAGTAATCGAAATTGAGATATTTTGGGGAGAATGGATAAAATCAACAGTATTCCACTCCCAGGTAGTATAACATGTGTCAGGAAGTCAGTGAGTAAGAGAGTTTGGCAGTCAGGGAGCAGGAGGAAGAATTGTTCCTGCAGGAGTTGTCAGTTTCTTTAAACTGATGAGGTTCACACTGGAAATGAAAGGGTGTCTGCTCACGCAAACTGGGATACATAGGCTTGAATGAAGTCCTGTTATCATCCAGTGGCTGCACATTAGCATATTATCAAACTGTACACCAATGTTAAGTGCTTTAGATTGTAAGCTCTTTGAGCAGGGCCTGTCCTTTTATGTTAAATTGTACAGCGCTGCGTAACCCTAGCAGCGCTATAGAAATGTTAAGTAGTAGTAGTATGCCTATTTCTAGATAAAATACTTTTTCCCAAGCCACACTTGTGTTTGTATTATTGTGCTACAAAACCCACTCCCCCTAAAACGTAGACCACGGACAAGGAACTCAGAACCAGACCAAAGCCAAAGCTTAATGTCTGACCTCTGGGGCCATAACGGACATCTTGGGGGCTCTCATCTCAGTTTCTTAGGGGATTTCCAGCTGGGTAAGTACAATTAAATTTTTTATTGTTGTTTTGTACACTAGGGGTTTCATTTTCAAAAGAGAAAAACGCTCCAAAAGTTGCATAAATCGGTATTTGGACGATTTTCTCACCAAAATATTCAAATTGTTATTTTCAAAACCAATTTTTAGACTTTTTCTATGAAGTCTATCAGAAGTGCGTTCAAATCACAAAGGGGCATGTCAGGGATGTGTTAAGGGTGGGATCTGGACATCCCTAACACTTGGACGTTTTTCTACCATAATGGAGCAAAACAAAAACATCCAGGTCTATAAGTTGGACGTTTTGGTCTAGACCTGTTTTTTTTTTATTATTATTATTATTATTATTATTATTATTATTATTATTAATTACATTTGTACCCCACGCTTTCCCAAACATAGCAGGCTCAATGCGGCTTACATAGTAAATGGAATTACATAGTCTTGCAGGAGAATGTTACAAGTTGTAGTAAACATAGTAGTAGTCTAACCAGCTCTAGCCAGTGCCGTATCCTTCTCGTGAGCAATTCTAATATTCCAAAGTTTTTTTTCCAATTAACCGGATTTATGATTATCTGGACCATGCTCTGCAGAGGATAGTCCAGATAATTGGCGTATTACTGTATTCAGGTCCATTACAGCAGAATGCAGGTCCCTACAGTAATCTACTGGTGGGTGCAGTGCACTGCAGACAGATGGGCCCAGACTTATACCTCCCCCTACCAGTTATACTTGTGGTGGAAACTGTGAGCCCTCCAAAACTCACCAGAAACCTATTATACCCACATATAGGTGCCCGCTTCACCCATAAGGGCTATTGTAGTGGTGTACAGTTGGGGGTAATGAGTTTTGGGGGACTCAGCAGGCAAGATAAGGGAGCAATGGTAAGATGTGTACCTGTGAGCATTTATTTGAAGTCCACTGCAGTGCCCCCTAGGGTGCCCCATTGCTCTCCTGGGATGTCTACAAGGCCAATCTACTAAAATGCTGGCTCCTCCTACATCCCATTGTAGGATGAGATTTTACAATCAAGAGTACCTGTGCTGCCTTGTGGATGTGGATTACAGACAGGGTGAGACAGGAAAATCAAAAGACTTTGTGAACCTCTTAAAAAGTTTGGTTATAGGTTGGATGACACGTAATCTAGTGAAAAGTCTCTGTAGTCAGACAAAGTGACACTAAATAGTGAAAAGCTTCAGTGATACCTTTGCAGTTAGGTTTTAGACAATGTGAGATTTTCATAGTCAAAAGGCTCTGTAATAATCCTACTGACATGAAATGGGGTGGTTTCTATATGTGTTTATAGGCTTGGTTTAAGCCTGGACACAATAATTGTTTTCAGCGTTTGAGCTGCTTAAAAAAAAAAAGACCGATAGTTTTCAAACTTTGTTTTGGAAGTAGTATGTGGAGGGGCATAATCGGACGGGGCGCCCAAGTTTTCATGAGGGCATCCTCATAGGATGGCCCCGCGAAGGGGCGGGGAAACCCGTATTATCAAAACAAGATGGGCGTTCATCTTTCGTTTCGATAATACGGTCAGGGATGCCCAAATCTCAACATTTAGGTCGACCTTAGAGATGGTCAACCTAGATGTTGAGATGGTCATCCCCGGTTTTCAGCCATAATGGAAACCGAGGATGCCCATCTCAAAAATGACCAAATCCAAGCCCTTTGATCATGGGAGGAGCCATAATTCGTAGTGCACTAGTCCCACTGACATGCCAGGACACCAACCGGGCACCCTAGGGGGCACTGCAGTGGACATCAAAAATTGTTCCCAGGTGTATAGCTCCCTTACCTTGGGTGCTGAGCCCCCCCACAAAAAAAAACCCACTCCCCACAACTGTACACTAGTACTATAGCCCTAAGGGGTGAAGGGAGGCACCTACATGTGGGTACAGTGGGTTTCTGGTGGGTTTTGGAGGGCTCACACTTACCACCACAAGTGTAAGGTAGGGGGGGAATGGGCCTGGGTCCACCTGGCTGAAGTGCACTACACCCACTAAAACTGCTCCAGGGACCTGTATACTGCTGTCATGGAGCTGGGTATGACATTTGAGGCTAGCAAAAAAAAAAATTAAGTTGTTTTTTAGGGTGGGAGGGGGTTGATGACCACTGGGGGAGTAAGGGAAGGTCATCCCCGATTCCCTCCGTTGGTCATCTGGTTAGTTTGGGCACCTTTTCACAGCTTGGTTGCAAGAAAACATGGACCAAGTAAAGTCAGCCAAGTGCTCGTCAGGGACGCCCTTCTTTTTTCCATTATCGGCCGAGGACGCCCATCTCTTAATCACGCCCCAGTCCCGCCTTCGCTACAGTGCTGACACGCCCCCGTGAACTTTGGTCATCTCCGCGATGGGAAGCAGTTGAGTACGCCCAAAATCGGCTTTCGATTATGCCGATTTGGGCGACCCTGAGAGAAGGACGCCCATCTCCCGATTTGTGTCGGAAAATGGGCGCCCTACTCTTTCGAAAATAAGCCTTTAAGTGAAGCAGTCCTTCATTTAATACACCATACTTCTTTCTCTAGTAACCCAACTTAAAATACTGTCACTATAATTTTTTTTTCTTATTTCCAGTCAGTATATATCTTGGTGAAGGCATTTGCTGGAACTGATATCTGACTAATTCTAGCAATCCTCCTGCTTAATATATTTTGATTCTAAACTACAACCCTGTTAGATGGTACCCTGTTTTCTCTAAGTGTTTTTCTTAGGTGTGGTCTTCAAGCCGGTACCCCTTGCCGAATACTCATAACCTCCAGTCTCTCTTCTTCATAAAGGGAGAATTTCTAAATCCAAGGTTGCATATACAGATAGTTCAATAAATACTGATTTCACTGTTTTCTGCAGTCTCAAATATGGATGCATTTGATAGTAAAGAATTGACAGAAACTGTGCAGACATACTGTAAGAACAAGGGAGGCCCCTATGAGGGTGAATTCCCTGAAGGTTTGTGGTACGACATCCAAAAACAAATGGTAAACCATTACCAAGAATTCAAAAAGAAAGCAAATAAATGAAAATGTCTTTTCATCCAAGGCATGTGTAGGGCGCTCCTTAGTATGAAACAGGAAAATACTGAACTGGCCACTCAGTGAACACAACTGACCAGAGACTTAGAAGAGGTACAACATTGTTATTTATGCAATATACGCAAACTGTGCAGGCAACCAACTCTTTTTTTATATGGTAATGAACAATTGGAAGAGGCTACGTCAGAATTAAAACATTTAAAAAGAAAACTGGCCTCAGACTCCGGTTTGCCTCGGATCCGGGATGGCTGCTAGGACAACTGCTCATGTGATAGTCTATTTATTCCCTCTTAATCTGGCTATTTCTGGGCAACTTTTCAGACGCTGCTTCAATTTCACAGATACAGGAGTATGGCAGGAGCCAGAAACGGTAAAATTGATAGCTTTTTCCCACCAGCGGCGAGCATCAAGTGTCCTAAGCAGGATTTGCCAATTCCCATCAAGATAATGTCACCACAAGAGATTTATGAACTCCTAAACCCGATTATATGGTGGAACTTACACAAATCAAGAACATGATCCATGATAGTTCACTTCCTATAAATGATCTCAAGGAGGACGTGGCCAATTTAAAGAAACTTTAGGCTATGCTTGACAGCAGACTGCGACAGAATGAGGCGGACATATGGAGATTACAGCAGCAAGTAAAAATCATTGATTTGCTTAAAAAAAAACCTAGAAGACACGAACAATTGAAGTAGGAGAAGTAAAGTGTGCATACTTGGTTTACCTGAAGGAACCGAAGGTGCCAATCTGGTACCTTTCATCTAAGAATTGCTTCCTTCTCTGCTAGGCCTAACCTTTCAACACCTAGGTTGAGGTTGAGCGCACTCACAGAGTCCCAATGCGTTGGGCTACTTCTTTTCTTGGTCCATGGCCTTTTCTACTGAAAATGCTCCGTTATCTGCAAGCACTTACTATAATAACCAAGGCAAAGTCCATGTGCTAGGAGTAGCCTAGTGGTTAGTGCAGTGGACTTTGATACTGGGGAACTGGATTTGATTCCCACTGCAACTCCTTGTGACTCTGGGCAAGTTACTTAACCCTCCATTGCCCCAGGTACAAATAAGTACCTGTATATACTATGTAAACTGCTTTGAATGTAGTTGTAAAAACCATAGGAAGGCAGTATATCAAGTCCCTTTCCCTTTCCTGGAATGGCGTGAAGCATACCATTCTACCAGACCTGAACGAGGGACAATCTGCTTGCCATGATACCCCAACTCCGAGCCCTTGGAGCATAATTTGGAATGTTCTACTCAGCGGGTTTATGAGTAACCCTAGGAAATCACATCTACCACACTTTGAGTGCCCTGAATCCCTAAAGAAATTTCTAGTGGAGCATAGCCAACTTAATTATTTGAAATCTGCTAATCTCCTGAGTGATGCCTTCAGAATTACTTATTTTCTTCTTTCTGAGAGGATGCTTCAGCTTTGTATAAGCATATTTACATGGCCTGGACATGTGTAGCACTTTCTGTGGGAAGTCATGCTGATAAAGCAGGGCAGACATATTTTTCTGTCTGCTTCTCTGCACAGGAGTCTTCAGTCGCTGAGTATTGTATATACGGACATGAAAGTGCTTTGCCTCCGGTACTATGTAAGCCACATTGAGCCTACAAATAGGTGGGAAAATGTGGGGATACAAACGTAACAAATAAATAATAAATAAATAATAAGTAGCAGTACTAATATGCATTAAAAGGTACTGCACCATGTGGTCAGATTTAGAACTACCCTGACTCACCCATGGCCACACCCCCTTTTGAGCTGTACGCTGGACAATTTAGGCACACAATGCTATAGAACAATGTGCTGGCAGATCCACAGACAAAAGTTTTAATTAGTGCTGTTAATCAATTAACATCAATAATCGATTAACAGCTCATTAACTAGTATGTGCGTGGATCTGACATCTGGGTGACCTTTATATTTATTTATTTATTTGTTTGTTTGTTTGTTACATTTATATCCCACATTTTCCCACCTATTTGTAGGCTCAATGTGGCTTACATAGTACCGGAGAGGCATTTGCCAGTTTGCCAGAATTTGACAGTTAGTTGGCTATATATTGCTGCTAAATGGGTAAATGCCAGCTCCACCTATGCACCTCCCAAACCCAGACTCTTATTTTCTGGATGAAATCTGATTAATTTGTAAAAAAAATACTGGGATAAACAAGCAATGTATTTGTCACCTGCTAGCAAATACACAAATTACTTTCAATATCAGGCTCTGTTGTGTCTCAAGTAACACAAAAGTTTAAAAATGTATTCCCTTTTCATTACATTTGAAAAGACTGGTTTCAATTAAGCATAGGTATCAGTGAAAGCACCAGTAATTCTTATTATTATATTTGGGGGCCACAAACTTTCTTAGTACTGTACTTTTGTCTGGTCATTCTTCATACATAATACTAGAAAGGAAGACAAAATCTAATACTGCTGTAACAATACATCATATTGGCTGATTCATACCTATGATGAAGGCAGCCATTGGGTGGTATAACCTGGGTGATTTTATAATATAGGCGCTAACAATTGCATATTTAATATTCCCCAAATTCTATAAAAGTCACTAAAATCTGTGCATGCAATTTTGGGTGTGTGTCCAATTTCTGTGTGCAATGTAATTGAATAACAAGCTAATTAGCACCAATAACTGGCTTAACAACCAATTATTGAGACCAATTAGATTTAATTGAAAAATACATGTGTAAATTTAGGTTCAGGATCTGTTCCCAAATTGTACGCACAAATTAAAAAAGGGGATGCGGAAATGGGTTGGTCATGGGCAGAACAGGGGTGTTACAAACAATTACCCGAGTTGTTATAGAATGAGGTGGCTATGTGCCTAATTTAGGCGGGAGTACAGCAAAGAGGAAAAACCTCCACATAGAAAGTACAACCAAGCAGGAGTAGAGGATGGCCAACACACACTCCATCACAGGAAATAGTGCTTAAAGGATACTTTATTCACTGTTTGGACAGAAGGACTCAACACTGTCCGTGTTTCGGCGTAATCAGACGCCTACTTCAAGGGTCAAAATGATGTTCCACCAGGCAGTGAATAAGTATTACTGCCTAAAGCACTCTGTTCAGGAAAAAAAAAACACACACCCACAGCGTTACCTGAAGGCATCAGCGCTGTTCTATAAACCATGCCTTGCTTTAAGTGATGTTAATAGAATAGCACCATTTTTCTGTGCCAATTGTTTTGGCGTCATATATACAATTCACCCTATGTGGGTAAATGTTTAGAATAATGGCATTTATGGGCAAATATATCCTGTAGGCACCTACATTCCTTTATATAATAGACTCCTGATCAATATAACATCAGAAAGATTTTATTGAAGATACTGTATCTTCAATAAAATCTTTCTGATGTTACATTGATCTGCTGGCTTTCTTTCCCATATTGGATTTTGCAGATCGCTTGCCTTGTTGTTTTTTGGGACTATAATAGACTCCTGTCAGGTGCCCTGTTTTAGAATTTGCACCCATTGAGTTTGTCCTGGATGGCACAATGAAATAAAGAACAGAAGGTGGGAAAAACAAATCATTCATATGGGTAGCTTGGGGGAAAGATGGACAGGCAGTGCCCTTCCCTCCCAAAAATGTTGTGGATGCAAATGCTGAATTATTCTTCCTTTCTTCCACAGCCTATACGACTTCTTTACCTTCTGCCCCTTTTCTTCAAAGTGAGCAGGCAAACTACATCTATAAATTCACTAATACTATATAGAGAGGCAAAAGATATGGAAGAAAAGTAAAAATATATTAGCTGAACGGATTTCTTCATTTCGGAAGTGTTATAAAATTTTAACTTTAAAAAGTAATAAAAGAAACATAGCACAAAACAATATGGTTTCTCTGAAATTTCTGTCTATAATCAACACCTAAGTAAAAAGCTTCCATCTAGTCAGTTGCCTGAAAGAGAACTGGTGGCATATTTGTTAAACTAAGGACCCAGGAATCAAGAAATTAGAATTTAGATCCAAATTTTTTGGCAGTGATATTTGCAATTTAGGTAAATTTATTTTGTATTACCTCAGACACCCACTTACACTGTTGGCTTTTAGGGGAAGGGGCTCATTGTTCCTGTAAGTAATTTGTACGTAAAGCACTCTGGGTTAGACATCTATGCAAATACTGAGATAATATCAATCTTTTTTGTTGCTTTTTTTTCTATATGAAAACATTTTTCATTGGATTAATAATTTCAAATTACTTAAATTAAGAAATACATACCACTTTTTCAATCACCTTTCTGATGGCGTGAAACCAGTCCAATACTATTAAGTCAATATCTGACTGAAAAAGGAACTCATTTCCTGATACTGTGGTGATCTGAGGGGGGAAATGACAGATAAGCAAATTACACAAGAGAAATAATTTATTTCTACGAAACATGTTCTTTTATTGCCTTTCACTGCTTTCCTGTGTGTCAGCAACTTTGAAAGGGAAAAGTCAAAGCATGAAGGAACTGCTGAACGAAGTATACTGTATTTCTAAGAAAAACTTTTAAATACCGAGGATCCCATGTGATAAACCATGTGTTAGAGCAGCTTCAGCACACAGTATGCAAACCCACATGCAGAAAGTTAATTTTACTCCTGATGCATACAAATTACTGCCAGTGTTTTACTGTTGCAGGTGTAAGGTATCTTACTTTAGCCAGCTTGTGAGTACGATCCAGCTCATACACTAACAGGAAGAGAAACACGCAAAGCCTAGAGAAAAATCCCTGGTGACCCAATGAGCCCCAGAACCCTGCATCCCATACCCAACAAAACTTTCTCGGAAAATCCAGTAAATTCAGGACCCCCTTATCCTCCATGCTCCCATCCTGCAAACATTTCCCTGGTGACCGAATGGGCCTCAGATCCCTTGGATCCCCCAACTCCCACCTGCCAGCCCATACTTCACACACACTTCCCTGTGGTCCACTGGACCCTGTATCTCATGACACCCTTGCAAAACACATCCCATTGATGCCTAGTGGGCTCTAGTCCTCCCGTACCCACCTTTAGCATGGGAGATAGGAACAAATACTACTACCATCTTACTAAATGGTGGTACCTGACCCTTACAAGCAAAGCAAAGAAATGGAAATGACCACTGGAATGCCCCCCAACATAGTCGGCTTTGAGTTAGGCACTAGCTGCAAATTTCAGCGGCACTTAGCTGGTTACGTGTCGCTAAAAATTAGCGGCTAGCCCCAACCAGCAATTTAACCGGTCAGGAGCTGGCTAAATCGCTTTGAATATTGGCCCAAATGATAATACTTAAAGTACCAAGACCTGAGAATAGAAATGGCAAGTTTCTGGAACAAGTCATGTAAGGTTATCCCTATTATTATAGGAGCCTTAGGCAGTGTTACACCAAGGCTGGGGCAAATTTCTATGAAACCTTGGAATTTCAGTTGACAACAGTGGACTTAAAAAAAAGAGCTGCATTTGGGGTTCAAGCTATATTTTGCAATGTCACCTGGAAAATTCCTAAGCTTCATAGTAAAGCTTGAATTCTTCAGTGACATCAGACAAATCTTTGCGTTATACACCATCTAATAATACTAATGTTTGATCTTGATCAAGAAATAAGGCCTTCTTGTATTTAAGGTTTGGTTGGTACAGGCTTAATATATCAGTAGAACAAGGAAAGTTCATGCAAACTGTGCTGTATATCCAGAAAGCGCTACTCATATTATATTTATCATTATATTATCTGGGTATGAAACAAAATATATTATGCTTTACAACAATACATAAATCTCCTTATTTCAGACTGCATTTCTTCGGCCTTACACTTTGGCAGACAGAACCTATGTGGTCCTGGAACTCAAGCAGTATATCACCTTTGAATGATTTTCATGTTAGGCCAAAAAACTGTACCATAAGGAATCTCATTTCCTCATCACCATTTCTACTGAGACTTTAAGAACTCACACCAAATGATAAATTCACTCTCATCATTTGATGTAGGACTCAAGTTATTGTGAATTTTCTTATGTTTAGAATTTAGCATATTACAATATAATAAATGCATGGATCCATTTTCACCACAAGAGCCCTCAAAAGCACTTTAGCACTTTGAACTTAGACATAGGATGTAAAAAGTAGAGGCAGTGAAATTCTGGCCTCTTTGACTTTTGTCCTTAAATAGCCACATATACTCTGTAAACCTTTTTCTTTACAAAATCTTGAAGTCATGCCTCACCAAAAAGTCTGGATCATGTTGCAAATTAAGAGGCCCTTTTACTAAAGGGCAATAAGCTCTTAACATGTGGTTAGTGTGCCAACAGGATACCACAGAAAAACATTAAAGCATTTTACAGTGTTTTCCCTGTTAGGGCATGGTAACCTGTGCATTAGTGATGTTCTAGAAATATTTTTGGAAGGAGAAATGTCATGAAGGAGAGTGGGTATTTCTCCATTATCTGCTAGATTCTATGTATGTCGCTCAAATTTTTGCTCCTAAATTTGGGCTCTATTAACAAGCAATAATTGAGTGCTATCAACCAATTATTAAACAACTAAATAGCTCTTCCAATCATTTAATGACATACACAGAGACGACATGACATAACAAAAACTGTTGTATAAATATTAATGGTGAAAAAATGGACCCTCATTATCAATATAGATGATTAAGGCACTCACCGGTGCTCTATATAACAACAATTGAGGGACTCAATTAAGGATCCCACACACTGAAACATTAATCATTACAAATTACATCTCCGGGTTCCATTATAACAAAAATGCCAGACTGCACTCTGTGATGTGTAAATATAAAATTAGTGCTCAAACATTACGCCCAACATAAATAAAGAAACATAAAACATGTAATGTTCAAATTCAAATGTTCAGAACTGACTGAAAATGCAGATGTCTTTTTTGGACTAGTATGGGACTATCTACAACACTGTCAAATAGACATGGGGGGGGGGGTCATGGGCACGTTAGGGGCACTCTCAAAAGTTGCACACGATGCTACAGAATAATGGATCAGTGCTCAACTTGGGTGCCAGCATTTATACCATGTAATCTGGCATCTCAAATTAGGGTGTGGGAATTAGTGCTAACCACAATTCTATAAAGGGCCCTTTACAGGATCACGCTTAATGCCGATCTTTTCCAGCCCCCATTTTTTAGCACCATTTATAGAATCTGGCCCTATATCGCTAGTGTGTTATGATTAGCTTGCATTAAGTGGATAATATAGAGTTAACACAGGAGCACACTGTGCCTTTTAAATAGGAGATGGTAAGTGCTCCCATAGTAATATTTTGCAGGTATCACTGGGAACATTATCACATGACCTGCAAATTTAAAAAAAACCCTAAAAAAGTGCTGTGTTAAAATCTGAGCTTAGCATGGGGAAAGTCTGGCATTAAAACAGAAGAGATGTTACTCTGATTTTACTAAGAAATTGAAGAGCTGGATTTAGGTCAAGGGGTCTCAACCCAGTTCGAACCACTCTGGGCCATCTCCGCATCTGGATTTCCACCATCCATCTTAGTCTGTCTTCCCTTTCCTTTTTCCTTCTTACCCTGTTCCTTTCTCCCTATCCAACGTAATTGTAATTGATTAATCTGTACATTGTAAGCCACTTTGAGTCTGCTTTATGTGGAAAAAAGTGGGGTATAAATGTTCATAAATAAATAAATACCTAACCAGTCAGGTTTTCATGACACCAATACTGAATATGCATGAGAAAGATTTCATACAATAGAGGTAGTGCATGCATATTTATCTCATGCACATTCATTATGGATATTCTGAAAACAAGATTGACTAGGTGTGTCCTGAGGACCGGATCGACAACCCCTGCTTTAGGTGAACACTTTTGGTGGATGATTTAATGGTAGATGCCTGTTTTTTTTCTTATTTAGAATACTATTATAATTGCATTATATTAATACCGTAATGATGTATTATTTTATTTATTTATTTTTTAATTAAGGGCCACAATTCCCTTTTTTTTGGGGGGGGGGGGGGGGGGATAGCAGCTCCATTACTTGCCTGCCATGTGTTTGCATTGAGTGCACTTAACACCACCAGAGAAAAGCTATAAGGAATGTATGCCAAAAAAAAAAAAAAAACAAATGAGAAAAGACTTGGGGTTCTTTTTACCAAGCTGCAGCAAAAGGGGGACTGCGTTGGCATTGACGTGTGTTTGTGATGTGTGTTTGTGCTGAGGCCCCCTTTTACCGCAGCTGGAAAAAGGTAGGTCTTTCTTTTCGTAAAGAAATCACCGTGCAGTAAGGGAAGCACTTGCCGTGCTGTCATTTTGGAGGAGCCCTTACCGCCACCTATTGAGGTGGCAGTAAGGGCTCCAGCGATAACCCGGCGATAACTGTGCAGTGCGCAGCACTGCCTGATGACCAGCGGGTACACACTGGTGATACAAAAGAAATATATTTTTGTAGTACCGGATATGACGGCGCACTGAGGGTTGTGAAGTACCACTGGGCTGCTGTGGTAGTCCGGCGGTATTTCCTTTTTAGCTATCTGTAAGCCCGCTTTGGGCTTATCGCTGCTTTGTAAAAGGGGCCCTTGATGAACTAAATATGCATATTCCAGAGGAAAGTAAGGATGGAGTGACATGATACAGAAAAGTAAATAATAGAAAGGTATTTATATACAAATATATCCTTCTGAAGTGAGGAAAGTGGTAGAACTTGAGGTTACAGGATGGTCAACTTAGGAGCAACGTCATTGTCAGGAAGTACTGTTTCACAGAGAGGGTAGTGGATGCTTGGAATTCCCTCTCAGGGGAGGTGGTGGAGAGAAAAACAGTTACAGAAGTCAAAAATGTGTGAGAAAAATGCAAAGGATCCCTATGTGAAAAGAGGATGTCATCAAAACAAAACTTAGTGGTGCCTAGACGGCAGCTCCAGTAGTTGGACAGTAAAACCAGTGCTAGGCAGACTTCTGTGATCTGTGACTTGAATATGGAAAGACAGATCTCCGTGGGATGGAGTGGTCTTTGGTGGCAACTCCAGCAATTGAGAAGTAATGCTGATGCTGGGCAGACTTCTATGGTCTGTGACCTGAAAATAGCAAGGACAAATCAAGAGTAATTATGCGTACTTTATATCCCATTCATGTCATGCGAGGAGTGTAACTCAGAGGGGGTGGAGAAGAGACCTTAATGTTGATAGCAAGTAAAATGTGGTCAGTTTGCAACATTGTTGTACAGCTCTGGCTGCCTTATCGGGCAGACTGGACGAACTGTAGCGGTCTTTATCTGCCCTCATTTACTATGTTAATATGTTATTAAGGTTTTGATAAATACACCCATGCTATCAACAGCTGTTATAGTTACCATACAATGACAAACCACACACTGTCAGTGCTGCACATGCCATTATCTACCCATACCCTGCCCAGTGCACTCGCTAGAACACATTAAGTAGTTTAGAAACCAATCAATACCAGTGATTTCGGTTCCTGCTGAAATCGAATCTGTGGCCAAAATCTGCAGTTCAGTTTCAGCCAGAATTGAAGCCAAAACCAAAAGGTAGTTCCTCCTCCCCCCTGAAGATGCTGCCACCCACACCTCCCAACAGAGAATGGATCCCTGTGGGCTGCTGCTGCTGCCACCCATGAGCACCCCCAAGCACCCCATGAATCAGTAGGTCCTCCCCAGGCCTACCTTAACAAGCCCTGGAGGTCTAGTGGCCTCTTTGGGTGCAAGAAAGAACCCCAATCTTTCCTGCCCGCTGCTCTGCCCATTGCTGTTGCTGCTGCCACTGCTTTAAAATGGCTATTGAGACTTCTCGTGAGTGCCGTGGGAGGTCCCGGCAGCGGGGAAGTTTTGGAAGCCATTTTAAAGCTGCAGCAGTGGCAACATGCAAAGCAGAGGGCAGAAAAGAGTGGAGTTCTTTCCTGCCCCTGAAGATGTCACTAGACCACCAGGGCTTGCCTACTGATGCTTAGGGAGGAGGGCTCAGGGGGCGTGGAAGCACTGCTGGGGGGGGGGGGGGGGTAGAGAGTTTTGTTTTCAGCCAAAAATGCCCTAGAATTTATGGCCAAAACCCGAACACAGGTTTTGAGTCGGTTTCGGTGCCAAATTCGAAACCAAAATTTAGTCAGCATCTAAAGCAGTTACCCCCAGATTCTATGCACATTGTCCGAATTTGAGCCCAGAGCCCAGATTAACTAGCAAACTAATTATTTAACAGGCCACTAACAATCAATTATTGACATGAATTGGCATTAATTAGGACTTGTGCATAGATGCGCCTGCATGCTATTCTAGAACGTTGGACACCTAAACTGTCTTGTGCACAACTCTAGGGGAGGGGCATAGGCTGGTTAGGGGTGTTCCAATATGGGGATATTTACACACATATTATTGAGCCCTATTTACTGAGCATTCTTCCTATTTAGACAAATTGAACAAATTCAATAAATAGGTCATGAAAATTAAGCCAAGGTGATGGTCTCATATGGGAAAAAAAACACACCAGTGCTGAATATACAGGTTTTTAGTGAGCTCAGAAATTATGTAGGTGGTGACCAAACATTTAGGGGTCCTTTTACCAAGCTGAGGTAAAAGGACCCCTGCGGTTGTGTTGCATGCAGGTAAAAGGATTTTTTTAACAGAAATGGCTGTGCGGTAAGTTAAGCACTTGCTGCAAGGCCATTTCTTGGGGGTGCCCTTACTGCCTCCTATTTAGTAGGCGGTAAGGGCTCCCACAGTAAACCGGCAGTAAAAAAAAATAACATTCTTTTTTAGCGCTAGAAACAGGGGCAAAGCTATGGGGGGCCACAGGGGCCTGGGCCCCCGCAAATTTTATCCGGGCCCCTGGTTTGGCTGGCGGGGGTTCACAACCCCCGTCAGCTGAAGCCTTCTTCAGCAGTGGTCTCTGGCGCAGACGCGTTCAGTGCCCTGCTCTTCTTTCTTCTTGCTTCTCCTGTGCACGCTGACGCTCCTTTACGTGAAACTGAGGAGTGTCAGCGTGCACAGAAGGAGCAAGAAGAAAGAAGAGCAGGGCAGTGAACACGACGCTGAAGAAGGCTTCATCTGGCGGGGATTGGGGACCCCTGCCAGCAAAGGTATATGTCTGTGAGGCGAGGCGAGGCGGGGAGGGGCGAGGCAGGGCGGCACTCAAAATGTGCCCCTAACCTTGGGCTTGGCCCCCTCCCACTGTGAGGTCTGGCTATGCCCCTGGTCAGAAATGGTGTGTGCCACATACCGGCACTAGCATCAGGTTCCTGAAGTAGGGCCGATTTGCCACGTGCCATTGCCACAGTGGCCCTACCATGGCTTTATGAAAGGACCTCTTAGTGTTGGCACTCATATGCCTAATCGGACAAAGATAGGACTGCTTTTTATGTGGTCTTATCTCTCTAGTAAGGTATGTGGGTACCAGTTCTGAATATTGCCATAGCCATGTATCTTCTTGATCATCCCCATCTCCATCCCTGGCCAACCCCAGCATTACCTGGACAGTGCCCATGGCAATCCCACCAGATTTTCAGCAGCACCTTGTGAAATTCTGCTGAAAATCTGGGGACAGCCTGCTCAGCGTGGTTTGTGCAGGCCAGAACTTATCCTGCCCTCTTAAACCAGTCTAAATATTAACCCAATATTATTATAATAACATGCAACGACTATCCAAATGGACTAATTTTAAGTAAACTTAGATTTACTGGACTCCAGAATAATACAGGAGGAATAGTAAAAATAAAATGATTTAATGATCACTGAATTTGAGAGTATAGCACTAGTTCTCAGTACACTATCTGCAAAAAAAAAAAAAAAAAAAAAGAAAACATTTTAAATCCTTTTCTCTTGCTTCAAGCTAATCTTCAGAGTAAGTAGACAGTTTGAAAAAAGACTTCTACTGCTCTCTACAGTTTAAATGCATCCATTTCTTAATTATAGACAGCAGTAGACATTCTACGGCTCTGTTCCAGTCACTCACAGCAAAGCTGCTCTAAAGATTTTGGCTTCCAAATCCTACTTAATGTGCAAGTTTTCTATTCAACTTTTATATATTGCCTCTTTAGGATTTCTGATAAATGATTCTTGGAAGTGATTGCTAAACCATATCTGCACTTTGAACAATCAAATTTTCAGCACCCTGTGGAAATGCCATCACTAAAGAATGCTGGTTTTGACACAGCTCACGGACTGAACAATTTATGATCACAACTCTAAATGATGGATAACTAACAAATATGCACAAATGGTACAATATTAAAGCACAGACAGGAGTGGGAGGACCCAAAAACAGCTTCATTCCAACTATATAAATGCAATAAGAAAAGGCTGTGGTATCTAGAGCTTTATTATTTTTAATATGAATTTCAGTACATTAACACATTGACAACCAAAGTAGAGCAAACAGGATTGGTAATAATTGCATTACACTATACAGCCTTGAAATAGAAAATAATCATATTATTGTCAGTAATGTAGAATGTTGATTGAGTATATCTAGGGTATTTTATTGTTCAGCATATTAGATTTTGTACAGGTAATGTACACAATCTAATCAACATGAATAACACCAGATGAAATTAAAAGCAGAATTTGAATATGGTTTATGCTTAAATTGGATTTAATTATTTATTACACTTGACACTCTAAACATAGGAGGCATCTACATGGTGTACAATAAAAAAGGGCATAACAAACATGTGGAGGGGCATAATTGAACAAAAACGTCTATCTCCATGGGCGTTTATCTCCAAGAACGGGTCCATGAAGGGGCGGACCGAACCATATTTTCGAAAAAAATAGACGTCCATGTTTTATTCGACAATTTGTGAGCTGGGCGTTTTTGTTTTTCAGTGATAATGGAAAATGAAAGCGCCCAGCTCAAAAACGAATAAATCCAAGGCATTTGTTCATGGGAGGGGCCAGGATTCGTAGTGCACTGGTCCCCCTCACATGCCAGGACACCAACCGGGCACCCTAGGGGGCACTTTTACAAAAAAAACAGAGCTCCCAGGTGCATAGCACCCTTCCCTTGTGTGTTGAGCCCCCCAAATCCCCCTCAAAACCCACTGCCCACAAGTCTACACCATTACTATAGCCCTAAGGGGTGAAGGGGGGCACCTACATGTGGGTACAGTGGGTTTGGGGGGGTTGGACGACTAAGCATTAAGCAGCACAATTGTAACAGGTAGGGGGGATGGGCCTGGGTCCACCTGCCTGAAGTTCACTGCACCCCCCAACAACTGCTCCAGGGACCTGCATACTGCTGCCAGGGAGGTAGGTATGACATTTGAGGGTGAAAATAAAAAGTTGTGAAACATCATTTTTTGTGGTGGGAGGGGGTAGTGACCACTGGGGGAGTCAGGGGAGGTCATCCCCGATTCCCTCTGGGGGTAATCTGGTCATTTAGGGCACTTTTTAGGGCCTTATTCGTGAAAAAACAGGGTCCAGGAAAAGTGCCCTAAATTCTAGCTACAAACACATACTTTTTTTCCATTATCGGCGAAAGGCGCCCATCTCTCCTCGGCCGATAAACCACGCCCCAGTTCCACCTTCGCCACGCCTCCGACACGCCCCCGTCAACTTTGTACGCTTCCGCGATGGAGTGCAGTTGAAAATGTCCAAAATCGGCTTTCCATTATACCGATTTATTCGTTTTTGTGAGATAAACGTCTATCTCCCGATTTGGGTCGAAATCTAGGCGTTTTTCTCTTTCAATTATAAGGTGGATAATCAACATAAGCACATAAAACATAATAAAATTGATGGTGAAAGCTGCAATCTTATTTATTTATTTATTGCATTTGTACCCCACATTTTCCCACCTATTTGCAGGCTCAAATAACAAACAAAAAACAGGTAGATACAAAAAGGGAGGAGACAATAAAATTATTGCAACATCTTTCTCCTGATCTTTTCCCCCTATTCACCGAGGCCATAACAAAGAGCCAGGTGTTGACAGGCTCTGTAAATTTGGAGAAACCATTCTCCTTCCTAGTTTCCAAAGCAGTGAATTCAATAGAGATTTGCAGGCAAAAACATACTACCAAGTGAGCTGCAATCTTATCATAATTAGAGCAGGGATAGAAAGAAACCCACCCGCAGGAATCTAAGAGATCTTGAGGGGATATAAGGCAAACTCAGGGCCACCAAACAGTGCCTGAAGCATGACATCACAATCAGAATCAATATTCAATATCCAGCTCAAAAGTTATTTCAGTAGACTTAGCGTGTTTTGATCAAAGACCTTCAACAGACGTAACAATGGAGGTGGCAGACGAACACACAGAACAGACCTTCACACTCAAGAAGACAGGAAAGCACAGTGAAGGAGATGAAAAAAAAATCACAAGACAACATACTACAAGTTCAAATCTTTTATTGACATCCAAGACTTGACACAGGCTGTGTTTTGGCTAACAAGCCTGCATCAGGAGTCTAAAAAAATATAAATAACCATAATATCAATAGTAAAAAAAAAAAAAAAAAGATAAAAACAATGATATAAATACATCTAGTATCCAATCCAGTAATTTCAACATTTTATGTTTTACCTAAAATATACAAATCTCTCACAGCCCCTAAGAAAGTATTCATTTACGGAAAGGGTGGTGGAGGCATGGAATGGCCTCCCAGTGGAGGTTGTGGGGTTGAGGACTGTGTCAGAATTTAAGAAGAGGAACCAAAGAGAGGGTCCAAAAGTACAGAGTAAAGTAGCACAAAAAAGCACAAAAGGGCCTCCAGAAATGGAACAATGGTACAATCTTTTTTTGTGCTTCAGAATTTAAGAAGGCATGGGATAAGCATGTGAGATTGCTTAGAAAAAGGGAGAGTTAGGGGTTACAGAGGATGGGCAGACAGGATGGGCCATTTGGCCTTTACCTGCCGTCATGTTTCTCTCTTTCTATGATTTGAGTTACATTCAGGTATAGTATTTTCCTGATCCTTGAAGGCTTACAATCTAATGGGTCGATGATCAGAAGCAAATAGAAACATAGAAACATGACGGCAGATAAAGGCCAAATGGCCCATCCAGTCTGCCCATCCTCTGTAACCCCTAACTCTTCCTTTTCCTAAGCGATCCCACATGCTTATCCCATGCAATTTTAAATTATGACACAGTCCTCGATTCCACACCCTCCACCGGGAGGTCATTCCATGCCTCCACCACCCTTTCTGTGAAATACTTTCTTAGATTACTCCTAAGCCTATTCCCTCTTAACTTCATCCTATGCCCCCTCGTTCAAGAGCTCTCCTTCAGTTGAAAAAGGCTCACTTCCTGTACATAAATGCCCTTGAGATATTTAAAAGTCTCTATGGTGTCTCCTCTCTCCCTCTTCTCTTCCAGCATATACATGTTGAGTTTCATAAGCCTGTTCCTATATTTTTTGAGTTCAAGACCGCTTACTAGTTTTTTAGCCGCCCTCTGACCAACTCCATCCTGTTTATATCTTTTTGTAGGTGCGGTCTCCAGAACTGCACACAGTACTCTAAATGGGGGCCTCACCAGAGACTTATACAATGTCACTATCACCTCCTTTTTCCTGCTGGTCATCCCCAGTGCTTTTTTTGTAGGAAAAAAAGGTACCGGTACTCATTATGGGTGGGGTCACCATCTATGGCTCCACTCCTATGGTAGCCACACCCCTTATACCAGCTGTGGCGCATATAAGCAGTATCATTGAAAATACTATACCAGTATAGTTGAAAAAAATAACGTGATTTTTTGTTCATTATAAATATTTTCTATAAGCTGTTACAGTTCTAGTATACCCAGTGCAAAATAAGACAGCAGATATAAATTCTCAAATTGGACATCTTCCAAACACCAAAATAAAAATAAAATGATTTTTTTCCTAACTTTGTTGTCTGGTGACTGTTTTTCTGATCATGTTGGTCCCAGTCTCTGATTCTGCTTCTCTCTATCTGTTCCCTTAACTTAGTTTCCAGGGCTTCCTTTCCATTTATTTCTTTACTTTCCTCCTTTCTTTTTCATTTCTTGCCCTACATCCACGGGTAAAAGCTGGGTCCTCAGTGGACTTGACTGGAGGAGGTAAAGAGTGGATCCAGCTTTTGCCTATTTAATTCATCCATGTACAGTCTTTCTCTTTTCCCTTTCCCTCATCTCGTCAGTATGCCTCTCCTTCCTTTTTCTATCCACGTCCAGCATTTTTCCTCTCCCCCTCCATCCATGTCCAGCATTTCTCCTCTCTCCACCCCTCCATCCATGTTCATTTCACTTCCGCTCTCTCTTCCCTCCCCTCCATCCTTATCCAGCATTTCAACTCTCTCCCCTCCCCTCATCCATGTCCAGAAAATTTCCTCTCTCCCCTAAATCCATGTGCATCTCCTCCTCTGTCTTCACTCCCCTCCATCCATGTTCAGCATTTCTCCTCTCTCCCTTCCCCTCCAACTGTCTGCATTTCCTTCCTTTGTCTTTCCTTCCCTCTAACATTTCTCCTCTCTTCCCTGCCCTCCACTCCATCCATATCCAGCATTTCTCCTCTCTCCCCTCCCCTCCATCCATGTGCATCTCCTTCCTGTCTTCCCTCTCCTCCATGTCCACCATTTTTCCTGCCCTTCCCTCCATTCATCCATCCATGTCCAGCAACTCTGCTGTTTACCCTGCCCTCCCTTCCCATCCATGTCCAGCGATTCTCCTTTGCCCCTATCCTCCCCTCTCAACCATGCCCAGTGATTTTCCACTCTCCTCTGCCCTCCCCTCTATGTCCAGGACCCGAGTCATAGTGTGGGTAGACCACTGTGGTTCAGGAATACAATGATTAAACAGGCCTCTAGTTGCAGGCCTAACATAGCTTGTGACTGCCGGGGTCGCCAAGCCCCAAACACAGCTGCAACTTCTCATGTCTCTGACAAGGTTCAGGGCTGGATCTCACCAGATCTCAAAGCAAACTTGCAAGTCTCAATGAAAAACACAAGGTTGGCTTACCTCAGCCAAATTGCAGCAATTAGACGCATTCAGTCAGGGCACAAGCTGGGGGCTCCTGTCTTCCTTCCATAGGCATTCTTAATTTCTGCCTGGCCCTGCCTTTTGATTTTCTTAGTGATTTTGCCCCTCCTGGCTTACTTCCTCCTTGGGCGGGATCTGTGCTCTTAAGGTGGCCCAGTCTACTTAGAGGGACGTTTCTTAAGGGTGAGGGGCAATATCCTATAAACCCCATCACAAGGGGCATCAACCCCACCTTTCTTCTGCTGGTTATGCCTCTCTCTATGCAGCCTAGCATTCTTCTGACTACTTCCACCACCTTGTCACACTTTTTTATCGCATTCAGATCCTCAGACACTATCATTCCAATGTACCTCTCCCTTGGGGTCTTTTACTAAAGCTTAGCTCATAGGAATAAAATGGGCCCTGCTGCAGATAACTCGAGCTAAGCTTTAGTAAAAGACCCCCTCTGTCTGTGCATATTAGCTTCTCACCTCCTAGCACATCTATTTATTTATTCATTCATTCATTCAAAAGATTTATAATGTGCGCAATGAACTATCCTCAGTATCTTACAAAACATACATAAAAATATAAAAAGCATCAATCTTCTCACATCAATCTTATACATTCAACAGAAACATTGAGACTCAAGCATTCATCTTATATCAGGCAGTATCCACAGTATCAGCAAATGCTCTCTGGAATAGAACAGTTTTTAAAAACATTTCCAAATTCCTCACAGATCTTAATTGGGAGGGCAGAGAATTCCAAAGATTAGGTCAAGAAATATAGAAAATGGAATATCTGTATTCCTACAACTAGCTCCCTTGGATTTCTACTCCCCATGTGCATCACTCTGCACTTCCTTGCATTAAATTTTAACTCATAATAATATACTGGGTAACCATATACTAATGTTTCTGCAAATATGCCAAATTGTATATTAAGAAACATATTGCATAATTAATACATATTTAAATATTATTGTACTAAAAGCCTTTTCTAAATTTATAGTGTTCATGGTGAACTTGTGATACCCAACACTGGATACAGTATGTTCTATCCATCATAGTACTGTTAGAATCAAATATTCACCAGTCAGTCTTCTCTAAATGTTATCTCTGCAGCTGGGTCTCTAAATAATTTTGAAATGTCCTCATGGGGAAGAAGCAGAGACTTATTTCCATGTGGGACACAGTTCAACTCAATAAGCTGAACAAAAAAATTGAATGGTTGGCATTGCAGATGGCAAGGAAATCCAGAAGAGGAAAACAAAAGTTCTGCAGGAAGAGCAGTACAGTCCACAAAAGCAGAATACATGTCTTCTAATAGTTAAAAAGGTTTTTATTCTTGCCACTTTAAAACACAACCCGACGTGGCCACGTTTCACCTCTCTAGAGGCTGCGTCGGGGATTATCAACTATTAGGGTCCCAAAGGGCACAAACACCTAATAGTTGGTAGATGTAACAATAAAAACAGTCCATAGTCTATTATTGAGATGAACATGGGGGAAGCCACAGCTTGCCTGGGATTGGTAGCATGGAATGGTGCTACTAATTGGGTTTCTGCTAGGTACTTGTGATCTGGATTGGCCACAGCAGGAATTAGGATACTGGGCTAGATGGACCATTGGTCTGACCCAGTATGGCTATTCTTATGTTCAGCAGCTAGCAACAGGATAAAAAGATTGTCTTCTCCTTTCTCAATTATGTTGGTCTTTTGCGGATTCAATTTTAGTTTGTGTGTCAGGGCCCAATTCTGGATAGTGTTCATCCCAGTAATTACTTCTGTGTAAGGTTGTGATTGGGCTGGAGGATTGGTAGGCGGGGCAGGATGTCATCAGCATAGGACAGTAGTAGTTCACCCAAGCCTAGCTATACTGAACCCAGAGAGGACAAAAATAAGTTGAACAGAATTGGGAAAAGTGGCAATCCTTGTGGGGCCCCGTTAGACAGGAATTTGTTGAACCATTTAAGAACAGATCCTGAGATGCCTATTTGATCCATGTGTTCAAAACAGCAGTGTATGATCGACTGCATCAAAAGCTGTTATCGAAAGATAACCGGTGATCTCCTGTTGAATATTGCAGGATAGCCGGTTAAGTGCCATTTACCCAGCCAGAAGCCGTTCTTGGCCAGTTAAATTGTTTTGAAAAATGGGCAGATTGCCTTTAGTAGACGATTCCCTTGGTTTCATAAAAGTAATATTAAATCTTGTGAAAATATCATGACTATGTCAAGTTTGCCAAACTCGCCAATGTTCTGAATTCCAGCTTACTTTTCAAATCAAAATTCTATATAATGTTTGTTCCAACAGTCCAATTGGTAATAATTATTTACCTGCAGTAATGTATTGGTTGGTTGGGTTGACATCTTACATTTATAAGAACACACGAAATAAAAATTAGCTTTGAAGATGCCTATTCTTCTAATTAAAACTTAATGAAATATTAAATCAAAGTATTGCCTGCCTGCTTACAGTGATTTTTCATTAGGAAATCAAAGATCTTATTACCCTTAAAAAAAAAATAAGAGTGGACACCCTTGATAAGTTAATTCTAGTGCAGCTTAACTGGCAGTAATACAAATACCTACGGTGCTAGGAACTATATCGCTGAACGAACAATGGTGTCAAATTGCTTGCATACAGTTACCACTGGCTATAGAATCTGTTTCCAGGACCATTTTGAAACACAGTATAATGCCAAAGTCTAAAAGTGCTCCAAGTGTTTTCTTTATGAAGGCTGCTGATTGCTGTATTTGCATTACATTACAGATTCTGGGATAACCATGGGGGAAAAAACAAGTAGATTGTATTTAAGTGATTTTTGTAACCATATGAATAGAGAATTGTGATTGTAAAAATTGCATGAGTGTTAAGTATACAGTGCAATTTATTCATAATTTGTACCTATGGAACAGAATGTTGTCAGCTGGCCACAGTAAACAATCGGGCTGCCTGTGGTTGGTTGCAGAGATCCCACAGCTGCTACCCAAGTTTCAATAGTCTCACACAATGGTGCAGTGGCTGGGTATGGCTGGCCCTGGGATTTCTTTGCACTCTAGGCTATTCACAATCTGGATGGGCAGAAGGTGGCATTTAGATGTGTATATTGCTTATTTCTGGGCTAAGCAGCATAAAATGTATTGAACTTTTTCAGGATCTTGTCAGGTATTTGTGACCTGGATTGGCCACTGTTGGAAACGGGATGCTGGGCTTGATGGACCCTTGGTCTGTCCCAGTGTGGCAATACTTATGTACTTATAAATGCCACTTAAAATTGCATGCACAAATTTGGGAGAGCACCCACAATTTAAGTGAATTGTGAGCAAATTAGCATCGATAATTGGGCGCAATCAATTATAGGTGCTAATTGGCATTAATTAAAATTTACACATGCATTTTTAGGTACTGGGATCCGCACATAAATTTTACGTGCGGCTCCAAAATGAGGCGCAGTCACGGGAAGGTCATGGGCAGGTCAGGGATGTTCCCACAATTTATGTACGGTGATATAGAATAAGGAGGATCTATGACTAATATAGGAGCGAAAATTTACACCAGGGTTTAGTTAGTGTAGATCCTCACATCTAAAGTTAGGTGCAGTTCCTGGTGCTAAGTGCTATTCTATAAATAGCGCCTAACTTTGAGCACCGTTTATGGAACAGAGCTCAGTGCATTTTTTCAGTGTTAATTTTTTTTGACACCATTTATATAATTTAGTCCTAAAATCCCAATTTTAAAAAGCCAAACTATACACATTAAAATTACAAATATGTGCATATTAGAAGGTAGCATGCTCTGGGTGTGTTTTGGGTGGGACTAGAGTACGGATAAAATATACATATACATTCTCCATTTTAGAAGAAAATGCATGTTTATGTCCATTGGGATTTTTAGTTGTTCCAGGGGGCATCTAAGGGCCCCTTTTACCAAGCTGCAGCAAAAGGGGGCCTGCGCTGGCGTCAATGCGTCTTTTTGACTTGTGCCAATGCCCCTTTTTACCGCAATGGGTAAATGGTAGGTCTTTCTTTATAGTTTAAAGAAATGGCTGTGCGGCAAGTGAAGCACTTGCCGCATGGCTATTTCGGAGGGGAGCCTTTACCGCCACCCATTGAGGTGGCGGTAAGGGCTCCTGCACTAACTTGGCAGTAACTGGGCAGTACTGCCAGGTACACACCAGTGCTACAAAAATAAATATATTTTTGTACTACCTGATGTGATGGCGTGCTGGGGGTGGGAACTACCACTGGGTTGCTTTAGTAGTCTGATGGTAGTTCCTTTTAAGCAAGCCCATGTTGGGCTAATCGCCACTTTGAAAAAGGGGCTCTAAGTTATTTAAAGGAGTAGAGGAGTAGCCTAGTGGTTACTGCAGCGGACTTTGATCCTGGGGGACTGAGTTTGATTCCCACTGCAGCTCCTTGTTATTCTGGCCAACTCACTTAACCCCTACATTGCCCCAGGTACAAATAAGTACCTGTAGATACTATGTAAACCGCTTTGAATGTAGTTGCAACAACCACAAAAAGGCAGTATATCAAGCCCCATTCTCTTCCCCCCCCCCCCCTAAAGTTGCTTATTTTTGGGCACCAATCCACTAGAGGTTTTAGAGGAGGTCACTTCCTTAATACCCTGGCATATAGAAGTGTGTGTTGTTGAGTTACCTCTGTTGATATTGAGACATTGACATTTGCAAATTGGATGCTGCTGCAAATAGCTGACACATATACGTCCATTTCTGCATTTATTTTAGAAAACATTTTACATTGGAAGATCCTTTTCTAAAATGTTAGTGGAATTTGAGATGTCCTGACCTAGATGTCTCAATTCCAATATCTATGTTCTACCTAAAATCTACCTTTAATTGATCTAATGTGTCACTATAACAGTCAATTTAGAAGGGTTATTCACGTTTGAGACATTCATAAACCGGCATGTAAAAGTTCATCTTACATGGACTTCTAGGTTCCTGTTTTACAAAGCTGGGCTATGCATGACAAAAACAGAAGTGCATGCAATGGAAATGGGGGGGGGGGGGGGGATGGTTTGGTGGGACTAGAGCAGGACAATACATATTTATTCCCCATTTTGTAAAGGGACTAAAAATCAATGTCCTAACAGATTGACAACCAGGATTTACACCTACTTCTAAGCACATTTAGTTTTTGGCAAACTACTCAGATTAAGCAGGGCTCCACTGGAGGGATAAGGGGAGGATGCACCCTTAATCCCCCAGTGGCTTTTGTCCCCCTAAAAGCCACTCTGTCAAAGGGATACCAGTCTGTGGTGCTCATTATCAAAGCATATAGATGTCTCAAAATGGCAAAAAAAGGTCCATGTAACAAAAATGTCCAAATCACTATTTCAGTTGGACATCCTACAGTACAATTCATCCAAATAGCAAGGGGGTGTATTGCGAGCATGTTTAAGGCAGGACTAGGGAGGGTCCAAATTTAGGAAATTCAACAGCAGTAATCGAATGGGAAGAAATGTCCAAGTCAAAAAAGAAGGGCATCCTAAGTTAGACCTGTTTCAATCACATCCAGGGTATAAAAAGGCGACCTGAGGAGCTGATCACTGGAAGGATTAAGGCATGACCCTTCCTTAATCCCCCGGTGGTTACTGTCCTCCTCCTCCCTAATCCCTGAAAGTAACACTGGAAAGGAAAATTAGGCTCCCTGGCAACATCAGGTATTATGGGCATTCTGAACACAGCAGCAAGTAGTTCTGAAGGGTAGCCTAGTGGTCAGTGCAGTGAACTATAAACCAGGGGAGCCAGGTTTACATCCCACTTCAATTTTCTCTTTTTTTTTTTTACCTTTAAATTATGAGCCCTGCAGAAACAGAGATGTACCTAAATATTGAAGACACCTTCAAGCCTGAGGACTATTGCGGTGGTGCACATTCAGGTACAGTAGGTACCCAACGCACAATTAAACTCTGGAATTCGTTGCCGGAGAACGTGGTGAAGGCGGTTAGCTTAGCAAAGTTTAAAAAGGGGTTAGACAGTTTCCTAAAGGACAAGTCCATAAACCACTACTAAATGGACTTGGGGAAAAATCCACAATTCTAGGAATAACATGTACTGTATAGAATGTTTGTACGTTTGGGAAGCTTGCCAGGTGCCCTTGGCCTGGATTGGCCGCTGTCGTGGACAGGATGCTGGGCTCGATGGACCCTTGGTCTTTCCCAGTGTGGCATTACTTATGTATTTATCCCTGTGTTTGGAGGACTCAACATTTAAAATACTGGAGTAGCAATATGAACCTGGGTGCCCTGGATTAAAGGTCACTGCATTGACAGTTAGGCTGCTCCTCTACTCTGTAGGGATGTCTGTGTGGTTGTTTTTATACAAATGCTGACACATGTCCCTGTCCCTGCTTTTTTTTTTTGGGGGGGGGGGATGTTCTTGTGTATTTTGAAACAGGAAACATCAATGTTTCTCCTGTTCAAAAATGGCTGTGGAATAGACTCTTTTTTTATATATATATTATGAGCAGGACATCCCAATTCAGACTTGGACATTCTTTCAAAAATGTCCCTCCATGTGACAGTGTCAGAAACATACTGGTATATATTTCCAAAATGGCAAAGATAAATGCATGTATAACCATGTATGTTTGCACATACAAATCTATGTGCTGGGTTTCACTCTGTTGAAATTTTCAACATTTATTTTCCTAAAATTGATATTTATGCCGCACATACCCACCACATAAGCATCCATTTTTCCTGTGCTTAAGAACAGGCTGTATGTCAGCAGATTTTGTTCTGAAATATAGGCGAAACTTGAGAAGTCCTGAACTGGACATCTCAATTTCAACTCTTATGTCCTTTATAAAATGGGGTTGTATATATTACCACTGTATATTTTCCCCATCTGAATTCCAAAAACAGCAGTTGTGCATCATGTCAGTAAGGATCAGCTTTAGCTTCTGATACAGTCAAACCCGCTTAATGTCACATTCAAGGAACAGTTAAAATCATGTGACATTAAGCGGAGTTGACATTTACAGGAGTAGGCTATGTAGCGCCTAGAGGTCCGCACTGATATCCAAATGTATTCTGTATCAAAGCGCATAACTTAATTGGATTAACAAGCTAATCAGCATTGGTAACAGCTCTTAACAAGCAATAATGAGCACTAATTGGCAATAGAGTTTACATGCACAACTCACTAAGAGCATTCTGTAATGCAGTACGCCTAACTTCTAACATGCATAGGCAAAAAAGGGTGTGGTTATGGGTGGAGAAATGGGCATTTCATGGGCGTTCCAAAATTTATACCCGTAGTTGTAGAATATGGCCCAGTGTGCCTAAATGTACACTGGGATTTACGCCATGTTTTTGTTGGTGTAAATGCAGGTGCATCTTTTTAGTCGTTGAGATATTAACTAAGCGTATTCTATGTACCACGTCTAAATCTAGGCACCGCTTATAGAATATGCTTAGTCAGCAATGATTTCTGCACTGAATTTTTAGGCACCATATATAGAATCTCCCTCTTACTGTGCACAAAAAGGACAGATGACAGAGCCAGAGGTTAATTTTCCTAGTTGACACACCATACAGTACAGAGAACACAAAAGGGTGGTAACGTTCAAATCAAATACATTGATCTGCAGCAGAAAAAAAAGGTGTGATTTTACTCTGTGTAAGATTCACTGATCTGTTAATTAAGAAGTCCTGAATAAAAGCCACAGCAGTGAAAACATTCTCCTGTACATCTGTCAAATGCCCAATAACAACACTACCATTTTGAAAGCAGGCACAGACTAAGGAAGTATAACAACAGCCAATTCTTTAAAAGTTATTTTGTCCATGTCATCTTCAACACATTTTGCATCCTCCAGAGCACAGTTGTCATGTTTTTACAGCAATTTGCTGTGATTTCTTTGATGCAGTGGCGTTCCTAGGGTGGCTGACACCCGGGGCGGATCGCCGATGCGCCCCCCCTGGGTGCAGCGTGCCCCCCCACCCCCGGCAAAAGGACACCCCCCCCCGGGTGCATTTTTACCTGCTGGGGGGGGTGAAGCACCCACAGAGCTGTCTCGCAAGATATGAGATAGCAGAGGGCAGGCAGGCATAACCCGCTCACAATGAGCAGCAAATAACAAGGAATCCTGTCGTTTCCTAAATCCTCCCCTCCCCTCTTATTTCAGTGCTTTCTCTCCATTAACTTAGGTGCCAGGTGAGCCTTACGGACAATTGAAAAGCGAAAATTGTGAACCGGTTCCCTGTGGATGCTGTAGCAGACTGCTCGCTTCGCTCGTTCCCTGCTCCCTTTGCCCCGGAACAGGAAGTAACCTGTTCCGAGGCGGAGGGAGCAGAGAACGAGCGGAGCCGACAGGCGCGCGGCACCCCCCTCAGCGGCGTGCACCCGGGGCGGACCGCCCCCCCCTTGGTACGCCACTGCTTTGATGGACTGTGTTTCTGTTGCAATCAATTCATCATCAGCAGTTACAAAGTCTTCAGAGGTCACTGAACCATCCAAAATTGCAGTCCAATCCTTATCGCCCTACACAGGTAAAAGCTTATCAATGTTGATGGTGTCACCAGCATCTTCAGGTTCATGTGATGAATCAAACTGCACCTTATGAAAACAGTTGATAATCGTGGCCTGGCTAACTGAATTCCATGCAGTGTGCATGAAGTTGATGGCAATTTTGATATCAACGTCGGCTGATCTTTTCTGTTCATTTAACGCCCTCTCTTTAGCCAGGTGTTCAGAAACCTTGTAAGCACTAACCCATTTACAGGAAATTGTGCAACGTGAGTCTGTTTAAACCACTTTAACAATTCCCCCTCGATGTCCGTGTATAGGCTAGTTTGCATGTGCTTACAGATTGCTGCTGCTAATGACAAATGAAAATCCTTGATTATTTTGTCCTGATTGTTAGCTAGTTTTGACAAAGTGGAAATGTCAGTACCAAACTTTTCTGCGATATATTTGCACTTACAGTGGCTATCTAGCACCTTTATAATTTTCATTTTTGCACTTAAGTCCAAATCAACACACTTAAGCTTAGACGTCAATTTAACGTGCACGTGTAGATTGACATTACTGCTAAATGGAGTCTGCGTGATAAAGACCAGCACGATTGGCTGTTCAGCAGTACAGATCATCACTTTATGACATTGAGTGGTAGATTTTGAATTACCATGCGGCTAAAATTATTGACATTAACCCTTATGTAATATTACGCAGAGTGGGATAAGTTTGTTATTTAAAGTGGGTGCTAACTGGGGATAAAAAATGCTGTGACATTATGCGGGCATGATATTAACCGTTGTGACTTAAAATGGGATTTGACTGTATATTTAATCAACACATCTCCTTAAATTTGGTTATTACCAAAGACAACAACTTTGATAGGATATCATTCCCCAAAAGGTTGTACCTTGGGCATTCACTGGTTAGCTACAGAGATAATAAATTTTCTATTGACTTTAACACAATTACATTGAAAACATTATAGCAATGATCATATTACTAAAATTTAGATATTAAAATGTCATCTGTTTTCTAAACACATGATCTTACAGTTAGTACATATTTATTTACATCTAAACAATCAAAACTTCTAGATAGGATAGAGTATCACATTTAAAATAATAAAATACAAACATATTGAACAAAAGAACTATAAAATATTTAAAGCTTCCCTAAAAAGAAAGGCCTTCAATTGCTTTCTAAACATCTAAGTATAAATTCATGGCACAAAATGTCTACTAATTAATTCCACAGTACCATTGCAGCATTCAAAAAAAGCATGAACACACACAGATTGTTGACTTGCTAGTTTCAATGAAGACAAATTAAAAAAAACACTTCTAGGAAGATTGCAGCAGGTGAAAAACCTGATGTGGAATAAGATGCACACCAAGATCAGGTGCAACCATACCACAAAACACTTTGAATTGCTATTGAGTGTGTGTATGTTGGGGGGGTGGGGGGGGGGGTGGCATGAGGTCTGTAAAATTTTCTGATAAAAGTGTTCTATGTTGTTACATTTTGACAGGATAATTCTCTTCCTGAGTTCTCCTGAAAGCTTTGGGGTAATTCTCCACAATGAGTGCAAACATTGATGTGCTAATTTCACACATAAATGTTTAGAATAATGGCATATATAGTTGTATGTGTGCAATACATTTGTGCATGCTAAGGATAGCATCGGCATTTGCATGAATCCTTTTATTTACAATAAACAACTCTACTAGAATGTAAAAAAAATACACAATTCCCAAATGTGGCGATTAACTGGCGGCAGCTTTACTGATTCAAAATATATTAACAATTCCAAAACACATAACTCAAATGCTCCCAAAAAACTCAGTGTGGTCTTATTCTCCACCCCCATGGAGCTAGTTGGTGATGAAGTAGCCCTCTCAGACATCTACAGCACCATTATGGCAACTACCTCAGCGAGACCTGTGGTAGTGCAGGGCGTTTCCTTCACCCATGGTGCTGTTGCCCACGAGCATACCCCATCATGTTCTCTCATTCTCTTCCTTATTCCCAGCTGCATCGGAGCTCTACACACTTCTTCCCTTCTTCCTTCTGCTCCCCAAGAAAAGCAAAAAGCTGTGACCACCACCCACCCGCAAGCTATCCCCTCCATATTCACATAATAGCACCATGCTCCAAAAAAAGGGGACAGTGGGAAGGATCTTCCTCGCACAAGATCACCCTACTCTACCTACTCCCTCCTAATTTTGCACCTATTCAAAAATTTGTACATAGTGCAGGATAACACATTTTTTTTAATAAATAAAAAAATGTTATTTTAGCCCACCAACTCCTGATCTTGAACTCCGAGCCATACAACTCTAGTCCACACTCAATTACCACCAATCCTCATCCATTCCTCTCAATGACATTCCAGTTACTATCTAACACAAGACCTAGCCACCTACCACATCCTTACCCACCCTTAACCCCCCCCCCCCCCCCCATCATAATCAAAAACTCTCCAGGATTATCTCAGCCACTCAATCAGCCTGTCTAATATTAATCTAACACTGTGAGCAACCCTATTCTTTAAATGTGAACATATCTTACCTATCATGCATTTTAAATATAGATGTGCATATACTTAGAATCTAGGTGGAGAACGGAAGGGATTCACACCTCTGTGTGTAACATAGAATAATATAAGTACATACGTATCTCCAGCTTTTAGATGCAAACACTTAAACCAACTTTATGGCTGGTGTAAGAGCTCAAGCCTAAATTATTGGCATGTATTTCACCTGTTATGTTACTATTCTATAAAGGAAAGGAGACATTTATTTTCCTTTATTATTATTATTATTATTATGACATTTGTATCTGAAATTATCCCAAACAAACTCAAGTTCAATGTGGCTTCCATTCAAGAAAATCATCAAAAATATAATACAGTCAGATAATTAATTATAACATATTAGGAATAAGTGTGTGTTTGTCATGAAGCTAGGCTAAAATATTGGTAATATTGAAACATATAAGAGAGACAGCAACATTAGTTTATTGTCTTTTGATAAGATATGTATGTAATAGAAGTCTTTATAGAAGAGGCACCTATATATAGGCACACTTTTATTGAATTACCCTCTTTATACCTAGCTTTCTATGGCTGGGAGATGGAAATAAAATGCAATTTCTCTTATAGGTAGACAAAATTCAAAAAGAAGGATTAGCTTCCATGAGACACTACAATGACTTTTATTTCCAATTCACACCACATTGCTATGATGTGATAAGAATCAGTGCAATAGAGATTGCTATGGATATTATATAAAAAATTAAATTAACTAATATGCTAACATTTTTACGACAACTAAAGAACTTAACAGTATTGCAAGGAATGTTAGTTTCAAATTACAATTTAGGAATCTCTAGCATTCATTTTGATATGTTGAGCAAAGTTGACTTAGAAGTAAATGGGAAAGGTCAATTGAAACGAAAAGGTCCCCACTTATCATTCCAAAAATTTTACTTGCTATTATGTTTTGTGAGAAAGTATCTGCCTTTTGTTCCCAATGTTTCTACATGTTAAATAAATATATATGGACTCCAAAAAAGCTGCTTTGGCAGCTCTCTTGTTAAAAGAATTTGTAACCCCCCATCTGTCATGAAAGTTTTGAGAAGCATGTTAGCTTTGGAAAGCAATCCAATTCAGGGTTATCCCGCAAACAATGATAGCAGTCTTCAGAAGTTGTGTGAGGACCAAGCCTCTAGAGATCTCTATTTGTTTTAATTGGCACACACAATTCAGTCGATCAGAGAGATCAAACTAATATGCACAGAGGGCATTATATTCTGATTACTCTCAGCTTTTGGGAGTACGGAATAATTTTATTATATAATGCAAATACTTTTCACGTCTTAAAATATTGTATATCTTCTTAGGGAATATTTGTTTCAAGCAATGGAAACTGCTGTACGTTCCTAAAGATACCGAATTTACTGTTATAATTACATTATTTTTTTTAACCCAATAGAGTTGTTACCAGAGCCAAATATTGCTAAATAAAGCATGAAAAACCTATTGGCTTTACATTTTCAGACTGTTTTCCCTGTTAAGAAGTACTTATAGATTAACTTCCAGATGTTCATTGGATCAGTTTTTATTGAGCTTTCCTCTGATTGAGTCACATGTGCATGTACTCAGTGTTGTCATCATATCAAAATAATAGATTCATGAAAGCAATTTGTTATTCAATGGTGAGTAAACAAGTGCTTGGTCCATCGAGATTTAGGATCTCTAGTAGATTAAAAACATTAAGGTCCAAGGGCAAATTTGAAAAATAAAATAAAATCAACACTTTCGTAATTGAAATTGAGTAGTTCCTTTGATCCTTAAAACTATTTTAGGTCCCAAGTTCTCTCAACCCTGATTTACTTAACATAATAGTACTCAAAATGCAATTTCCAAACTAACTTGTAGTCCTTGTTTGAACTTTATTGGACTGTAGTATGGAAAAGAAAAAAAAATGTCATGTGGCAAAGCATTTATCTAACTCATTTATAATATCTATGCTGCAATAAATGAAACTGGAGTTTCAATAGCTCTTTCATGCCCAGTATAAATAGTCAGGTCTTCAAATCTCTTTTCATGTGTCTTTTGGCATAAACCCCATATCATATTAGTTACCTTCCTTCAAGTCTTTTTATATCCTTAGTGAGATACAGAGGAGCATTTTTGATATGAGGTCTAAATCCAATTTTGGACATTTTGTGGAAAACGTCCAAAAATCCATTAGTGAACATGCTTGTTTTCAAACCAGAAAAGCATCCAACTTTTTGTTTCAAAAATGGTCATTTGCTAGATGTTTTTTGTGTTCAGTGCATCCATCTTTTTGGACCATTAAAAAAAAAGTCCAAGGGGCCAGCATTCTTAGTAGACCGGCCACACAAACATCCCAGCAGAGCAGTGGGGCACCCTATGGGGCACTGCAGTGGACGTCACACAGAAGGTCCCAGGTACACATCTCATTGTTACCCCTTATATTAAATGGTAAGCCCTCCACAATCCACCAAAAACCTACTGTAACCAACTGTACACCACTATAATAGCCCTTATGGCTGCAAGTGTCACCTATATGTGGGTGCAGTAGATTTTTGATGGATTTTGTAGGGCTCACAATTTCCACCACAAGTGTAAAGGTTAGAGTGGGATATGGGCCTGAGCCCCTTCTCTACAGTGCACTGCACCGATCACTAGGCTACTCCAGGGATTTGCTCTGATAGGACTGGCCATAACATCTGACATTGTCATAGAGGTTGGTATATAATGCTTCTTTCACATCTTTGGCGGGGGGGGGGGGGGGTAGGAGGATATCCGTGATCACTGGGGGAGTAAGGGAATTCATGGCTTAATCCCTCCAGTGGTCATATAGAGGGGCATAATCGAAAAAGGCACCCAAGTTATCCTGAGGACGTCCTCGCAGGACATCCCGGCGAAGGGGCGGAGAAACCCGTATTATTGAAACAAGATGCCCATCTTTTGTTTAGATAATACGGTTGGGGACGCCCAATTCGCAAAATTTAGGTTGACCTTAGAGATGGTCGTCCCCGATTTTCACTGATAATGGAAACCAAGGACGCCCATCTCAGAAACGACCAAAACTAAGCCATTTGGTTGCGGGAGGAGCCAGCATTCGTAGTGCACTGGCCCCCCTCACCTGCCAGGACACCAACCGGGCACCCTAGGGGGCACTGCAGCGGACTTCAGAAATTGCTCCCAGGTGCATAGCTCCCTTACCTTCGCTGATGAGCCCCCAACCCCCACCCCCCAAAACCCACTCCCCACAACTGTACACCACTACCATAGCCCTAAGGGGTAAATGGGGGCACCTAGATGTGGGTACAGTGGGTTTCTGGTGGGTTTTGAAGGGCTCACATTTACCACCACAAGTGTAACAGGTAGGGGGGATGGGCCTGGGTCCACCTGGCTGAAGTGCACTGCACCAACTAAAACTGCTTCAAGGACCTGCATACTGCTGTCATGGAGCTGGGTATGACATTTGAGGCTGGCATAGAGGCTGGCAAAAATATTTTATTTTATTTTTTTAGGGTGGGAGGGGGTTGGTGACCACTGGGGGAGTAAGGGGAGGTCATCCCCGATTCCCTCCAGTGGTCTTCTGGTCAGTTCGGGCACCTTTTTGAGGCTTGGTCGTAACAAAAAAATGGACCAAGTAAAGTCGCCCAAGTGCTGGATGCCCTTCTTTTTTCCATTACTGGTCAAGGACGCCCATGTGTTAGGCACACCCCAGTCCCACCTTTGCTACGTTTCCGACACGCCCCCGTGAATTTTGGTCACCCTCGATTTGGGTGACCCTGGGAGAAGGACGCCCATCTCCCGATTTGTGTTGAAAGATGGGAACCCTTCTCTTTCGAAAATAAGCCTGTTGGTCATTTAGAGCACCTTTTTGTTATTTAGTCATGATTGAAACAGGTCTAGATCAAACCGTCTAACTTATATCCCCAGATGTTTGCTCCATTATGGTAGAAAAACAACCAACTTTTGCGAACACCCAAATTTCTCCTCCCCCCCCCCAAAAAAAAAAAAAAAAAAAACATGCCCCCTTGTGATTTGGACATACTGCATACAAACTGCATAGAAAATCATCTTTAAAATGGGTTTGAAAATAGCGATTTGGATATTTTGGCAAAAAATACAAACAAACCCTCCATCTGCCACTTTGTGGATGCTTTTCTGTTTTGAAAATGAGACCTACAGTCTCCAAAACTGAACACAATATTCTAAGTGAAGCCTCACCAATGACCACTAAAGGGGCATTAACACCACTTTTCCTCTGCTGGTTATACCTCTCTCTATGCAGCCTAGTATTCTGGATTTGACCACCACCTTGTCATATATTTTTATTACCTCAAGGTCCTCAGACACTATCACCCTAGGGTCCCTCTACTGGGCCATACACATAAGCCTCTCATCCCTTTCAAAAGAGAAAAACCTTGATTGGAAGCAATCAACACCTAAAGGTTGAAAACTAGATGTAGCCATTGTGTGACAATTGGGACGACTTTTCCCTTAGGTGCAGTGAATAGCATTTCCAGTGCCTACCAATCTGAGGGGTCCTTTTAGAAAGACGTATAAGGGCCTATTCGCATGCAGCACGTGTCAAATCGGCATTACCACCCGGCTAGCGCATGCACCTGGCGGTAATTCCGAGTTTGGTATGCACCAAAAACCCGCAGTAGAAAATAATTTTCTATTTTCTACCGCGGGGGCGTTCCCGGCGGTAATCAGCAGTTGGTGCATGCTAGACAGTTACCACACGGGTAATGCATGAGCTAAGTCAATGGGTGGCATTAAGGGCTCAGGCTGTAAATAGAAGCGCACTGGTTTTAATTTTGCCACACATCCATTTCACGGCCAAATAAAAACCCCTTTTTCCAGACGCAGTGGAGAAATGGTACAGCACACGTCCAAAACACGCACCCACACTACCGCATTAGGTCATTTCTTGGCACGCCTTTGTAAAAGGGCCCCGAGGAATAGTATCAGGACTCAAGAATCAAACCCAGGTTTCGTCTGCAGACACAGAAAACAAAGAAAAAACTGAGAAAACATATATGTGTAAGAAAGAGATGGAAACAGTCACTCCTCTCATAGCTGGCTGAGAAGTTCTGGTGGCAGAAATTTTCTATATAGAAAGGCATGATAAGATGGCACATTCATCCACTGGAAACTCTGTAAAACATTACAACATTGCTGTACCAGAAAAGCACTGGGATTGCAACTGTAACGAGTCCTTTTACTAAGCTATGGTAAAAGGTGGCCTGCGGTAGTATAGGTGCGTGTATTGGGCGCGCTGGCCCGGTTTTTACCGAATCTACAAAAAATGTTTTTGGGGGGGTTTTAATGAGCTGGGAAAAGGGCCTACAGTAAAAATGAAACCAGCGCATGCCCAAAACTGGCCTGAGCCCTTAACGCCACCCATTGATCTAGCAGTAAAGGCTCAGGCGCTACACGTGCGGTGACCGGTTGGCACATGCCAAGTGCTGATTACCGGCATGCCTAGGAGGAAATAAATAAATAATTCATCCAGGTGTTATAGGCACGTGCCAAATCTGAAATTACCGCCAGGAGGGTAAGCTGGCCTGGTGGTAGTCTCATTTTGGCACGTGCTGCATGCACATAGAGACTACCGCAGCTTAGTAAAAGGGCTCCTTAGAGAATTATGGAAAATGAAGATGCTATGTTTATCAGGGATATTCGAGTTTCAATATGAAATGGTGTGGAAGGGGCTAATTATACTTCAGAATTTAGAAAATACAAATTATGGGAGCAATATTCAAAAGGTTCTAGTCAGTTAAAAGCAGGGCTTTATTTGAGGGAGTACTTGGGGTACTGAGTACCGGCACCTTTTCTATTGTCTGCTAAAATTGGCCCATGGTCAACAATTCTGCCTTGTCATAGATTCTGTGACTGGTTGCAAGGGGCCTGGCTATTGTGGGGTGGGTCCCTCAGTGATCACCCCACCCCTGAAGGGTGGCCTGGCATTTGAGTACCAGCACCTTTTTTTGCTAGAAAAAAAATGCACTGGTTAAAAGATTTGAAATTACCATGGGCATGGCAATTAAATATGGCCACTCAAATAGGGAACATTTTGAAGAATGGATTGATTCTGATAAATAACGCACACATATAGCATTTTTTTCCTCAAGCTAATCACAATTATAGCAAGGGCAAAGTAAGCAAATAATGTTGAGCCATTTTTGTGGAACAACCCCTTATGAATCAAAGGTTAGATAGCTTATGGTGCCCCATATTCAGGATGCAATAAGACATTTTTGAATGGGCAGTTTTTAAAATAATTTATTCAGGTAAACAAGCATGTATACTTGTTAATTAGCCAACTGAAAAGTACGCTGGTTCAAAATAGTTAAATCTCTGCAATTTTCTACAACCTGAACATATACTACTGAAGCACTGCCCTGTTTAATCTCTCTCTCCTGGTCTGGACCCTTTCACCCAATAAACAGCCATAGACAACCTGCTCAAAAATGTATTTGTTATGGGCTAGATTCTATATAATCTATATAATCTTCACTTCTCAAATTGTAAAGGTCTTAAATACAAATTAACGCTTGCGTCAACCTTTTCCTACCTGAGCACACAATTCTGGAATGCGCTGTCGCGAAACCTAAAAAATGACCTATGAACAAGCCAACTTCCGAAACCTACTGAAGACCCATCTCTTCAACAAGGCATACAACAATGATCAACATATATGAATTCCGGTACACACATACAGAATTGTCCCTACAATATTTGCTTGCGAAATTACTATCATGTTTTTTCATTATCATGCTACCCAAGATCTTCTGCTATTACTAAATGTACATTTTCTTTATAATCCCTATATATTCCTTAAATATCTCTTACAAACGCTTGCTTGTTAAAATTTTACCATGTTTTATCATGTCATCCAAAATCCTTCTGCTATTACTCATTGAGGGGCATAATTGAACGAAAACGCCTATCTCCATGGGCGTTTATCTCCAAGAACGGGTCCGTGAAGGGGCGGACCGAACCGTATTTTCGAAAAAAAATAGACGCCCATGTTTTATTCAACAATGTGTGAGCTGGGCGTTTTTGTTTTTCAGCGATAATGGAAAATGAAAGCGCCCAGCTCAAAAACGAATAAATCCAAGGCATTTGTTCGTGGGAGGGGCCAGGATTCGTAGTGCACTGGTCCCCCTCACATGCCAGGACACCAACCGGGCACCCTAGGGGGCACTTTTACAAAAACAAAAAAAAGGTAAAAGAGCTCCCAGGTGCATAACACCCTTCCCTTGTGTGTTGAGCCCCCAAAATCCCCCTCAAAACCCACTGCCCACAAGTCTACACCATTACTATAGCCCTAAGGGGTGAAGGGGGGCACCTACATGTGGGTACAGTGGGTTTGGGGGGGTTGGACGACTAATAAGCATTAAGCAGCACAATTGTAACAGGTAGGGGGGATGGGCCTGGGTCCACCTGCCTGAAGTCCACTGCACCCCCTAACAACTCCTCCAGTGACCTGCATACTGCTGTCAGGGAGCTGGGTATGACATTTGAGGGTGAAAATAAAAAGTTGTGAAACATCATTTTTTGTGCTGGGAGGGGGTTAGTGACCACTGGGGGAGTCAGGGGAGGTCATCCCCGATTCCCTCCAGTGGTCATCTGGTCATTTAGGGCACTTTTTGGGGCCTTATTCGTGAAAAAACAGGGTCCAGGAAAAGTGTCCTAAATTCTAGCTAAAAACGCATACTTTTTTCCCATTATCGGTGAAATGCGCCCATCTCTGTTCGGCAGATAACCACGCCCCAGTTCCGCCTTCGCCACACCTCTGACACGCCCCCATCCACTTTGTCCGCATCCGCGACGGATTGCAGTTGAAAACGTCCAAAAATCGGCTTTCGATTATACTGCTTTATTCGTTTTTGTGAGATAAACGTCCATCTCCCGATTTAGGTCGGAACTTGGGCGTTTTTCTCATTCGATTATAAGCAGGATTGTATACTTTCTCATGTATTCTCATTATTCATGATGTATTGTAAGCCACATTGAGCCTGCAAAGAGGTGGGAAAATGTGGGATACAAATGCAGCAAAATAAATAAATATATGGCACATGAAAATTCTATGCGGAAAAAAATATGCCTAGGTGTATTATCTAAAGTACACCTATATTTTATAGAATAGGCTTAAGTTTCCACACGGTATATAGAATATGCTGACCGCCTTTTCACGGCACCAAATTTAGTCACGGCCATTTACACCATGGTTTACTTGGTATAAATCCTGATGCCTAAACTAGGTGCAGAGGGTCTTGTGAGCCCTACCAGCATTTTCCCTTGTGGTCCAGTGATTTTCCTATCTCTTTCTCTTACTACCCTGGAAATGTCTCTTTGCAATGTGGCTAAAACAAACATGCCGTGAAATCCAGCCTTTAGTTGTACCAAACCTTGAGAAGAATAATTAAAGAAAAAAAAAAAACACCCTGCTTACCTAGGTAAATGCCTCTAAATATTGCCCTATCTGTGGCTTGGAGCAGAGTGAGGCCAACATGCTTTATTGTTCTTCATTTTTACCCTATTTGTCCTATTGTAGCTTTGAATATCAAGTTTTTATTAAGCACCAAAGCAACTACTAGGAGTGTACACTGGAAATTTCTTCATTTTATTCCAGCTTTATATATCACTTCTGCTTGCTTGCTTTTTTTTTTTTTTTTTGTTCATCATTTGTTTTGTTTTAAGATGCATTGTTTTTGGTATATTTTTTAATGATTAGTGTGTCATTTCCTATTATTTCCAAAATGGAAGGTGTAAAACTTAAAAACAAATTCTTAATAAAGTTCAAGTAAAAAAACAAAAACAAACCTGAGATGTTGTTTCCTTTTAGTTTTCTTCATTTTCTGACATTCCATTTTAAAAATGATAGGAAAAGACATAGAATATATCATTTACATGTTCTATGCCACTTTAAACAACTGTACGTCTCTAAACTCTATACGCCATAGTTGATTTTCCAGCCTAATAATGGTTGAAGATCCTCTATACCATTTTTAAATTTTATTTTTTATTTATAAGGTAACTTTAAATTAATTCAGCAACAGGTCAGTTAAGAGACAGAAGAAGCACTAGTTAATACCAGTGGGGTTTTATAGATAGTTTAAATTAATTTGTTCCTCTGTGAACAGAAGGAAACAGGTTTTCATGTATGTGTTCATGTTTAACACTAAACTATTTTTTATGCTTATGAGTATTTATAATGCATTCAGGAATTGTTCCTTGTCTACTTATACTAATTAGAACACCTGCTAACATTAGGTCTACACAGATCTGTTTGTGTTAGATTCAGGTTACAACATACGGGATGTCACTTTTTGAAACAGTCAGATTTAAAAAGCTATAGTTTAACAAAATTACGAACTGAATATTTAAAAAACCCCATACCAACTCCCCTTAAATTTATAAACATGCAGAAATATGCTGCCCTGCTCACACATGATTTTAGTGACATCAACCTAGGGGTACAGTACCAACAAATGATCCTATCCTGATAATGTAATCACCTTCCCCTCACCTTCAACAAACAGCTCTCCTTAGAGAAAAGTATAATATATTCTGTAATGATCTGTAACGTTTATTTAGCTTTTGCCATAAAACTATTAAAAATATACAGGTAAAATATTTATGGTTTGTTTTTGAAATTTTTGGACTTTTTTTTTTTAATTACCAGGTGTGTTTGGCTCATTTTGGACATTTAATTTAATAAAAATAATGCACGTTAGAGCCTTTTAAACTGTACAACTCAACTGTATATACATTACTTCATAGGTTAATAGGCACTAAATCATATCTTCATGCAACAAGGGCTTCTTTTAAAAAGTGCACTGAGGGGCCCTTTTACTAAGGTGCACCGAAAAATGGCTCCACTGGTGTAGGCGCATGTATCGGACGTGCGCAGTTCCATTTTTAAATGTGGCTTTCTTTTTGGCCAAAAATGGGCTTGCGTCAAAATAAAAATTGGTGCGCATCCATTTTGGGCCTCAAACCTTACCACCACCCACTGACTTTGTGGTAAGGGCTCACGCGTTAACTGGGCGGTAATCATCAGCGTGTGTACACTGCCGATTACCGCCCAGTTAGCGCCATGTGGTAGAAAATAAAAATTATTTTCTGCCACATGTTTTGGATGCATGTAAAATTAGAATTACCGCTCAGGGCACACGGTAGCCAGGCGGTAGTTCTAATTTGCCACACGTTGTACGCACTTAGGTGCCTACACGCCTTAGTAAAAGGGCCCCTAAATTTTTTCAACTACTGTGATTTAATGGCCAAAACAAATATGTGGTAACTGCAGAGTCTCTGTGTTAAATGATCAGGGCATACCCAGCATTTTTCTATACAGGTGGAGGGCAAATTATGTAAATCACTTGCTAACAGTTACATGCTGATTGTGTGCATAATTCATTAGAATAACAGCACGTGGAGGGGCATTTTCGACCGAGGATGCCCATCTCTAAGGGTGCCCATCTCCAAGGACGGCGCCTCGAAGGGGCAGGGCCGACTGTATTTTCAAACGAGATGGCCGGCCATTTTTCATTTCGATAATACGGTTGGGGCAGGCCAAATGCCTTGGATTTGGCCGGGATTGAGATGGCCGGCCTCGGTTTTTGCCGATAATGGAAACCGAGGCCGGCTATCTCAAACCCGGTCACTACTTACTACTACTACTACTTATCATTTCTAAAGCACTACTAGACGTACGCAGCGCTGTACACACATAGGTGGAGTCTGGGCAGAGTGGCTAGTGTATCTGGGTTTTAAAAAGTTTTGGACAAGTTCCTGTTGGAAAAGTTCACAGTCTGTTATTGAGATGAACATGGGAAAGCCATTGCTTGCTCTGGGATGGGTAAAATGCAGGGCCGGTCAAACCCGGTAAGCGGGGTAAGCACCGCAGGGGGGGTGCCTGCCTTCAAGGGCGCTGCTACGGCGCTGCACCGTCATACCGCACTGCCCTTGGGGCTTTAAACCTTTAATTTACCTCCGTCCCAGCAGCTGCGTCATTTGAAAGTGTGCCCCATCTCTAGTCTTCCCTCCCTTCGTGAGTTCGTTCCGCAGAGTCCCGCCTTCTGACATCATTTCCTCGAGGGCGGGACTCTGAGGGAACAAACTCACGAAGGGAGGGAAGGCTAGAGACGGGGCAGGGCTTTGAAATGACGCGGCCGCTGGGACGGAGGTAAATTAAAAAAGACTTAAACCACGCAGGGTGGGAAGAAGAAAAAGGGGGATGTTGGGGGGAAAAGAGGGCGGGCAGCTGGCCATAAATGGGAGGGGGATGGGGTGAAGGAGAATCGCTGGACAGGGGCAGGGTGGGAGAAGAGAGAAAGGAGATGTGGGGGGGGGGGCACACGCGTGCCAACTCATAGTCTGCAGGGGGGCGCCAGAGACCCTAGGACCGGCCCTGGTAAAATGGAATGTTGCTACTAACTGGGTTTCTGCCAAGGCATTTGGTTGTGGGAGGAGCCAGCATTTGTAGTGCACTGGTCCCCCTGACATGCCAGGACACCAACTGGGCATCCTAGGGGGTACTTCAAAAAATTAAAAAAAAAATAGCTCCCAGGTGCTTAGCTCCCTTACATTGGGTGCTGAGCCCCCCAAATCCCCCCCAAAACCCACTCCCCACAACTATACCATACCATTACCATAGCCCTAAGGGGTGAAGGGGGGCACCTACATGTGGGTACAGTGGGTTTCGGGTGGGTTTTGAAGGGCTCCCATTTTCCACCACAAATGTAAGAGGTAGGGGGGGGGGGATAGGCCTGGGTCCACCTGCGTGAAGTCCACTGCACCCACTAAAACTGCTCTAGGGACCTGTAAACTGCTGTGATGGACCTGAATATGACATTTGAAGCTGGCATAGAGGCTGGCAAAAAAAGTTTTTTTAAGTTGTTTTTTTGAGGGTGGGAGGGGGTTAGTGACCACTGGGGGAGTCAGGGGAGGTGATCCCCGATTCCCTCCAGTGGTCATCTGGTCAGTTAGGGCACTTTTTTGGGACTTGGACCTGAAAAAAAGGGACCAAATAAAGTGGACCAAATTCTCGCCAGGGACGCCCTTCTTTTTTTCCATTATCGGGCGAAGCCGGCCATCTCAATGCACGCCCCCATCCCACCTTTGCTACCCTACTGAAATGCCCCCTTGAAGTTTGGCTGGCTCTGCAATGGAAAGCAATTGGTGCCGGCCAAAATCGGCTTTCGATTATACCGATTTGGCTAGCTTTAGGAGATCGCCGGCCATCTCCCGATTTGTGTCGAAAGATGGCCGGCGATCTCCTTCGAAAATAAGCTGGATATTCACATACCTTACATAGCGCATATTTTACATGTGAGCATACACATAGGTGGAGTCTGGGCAGAGTGGCTAGTGTATCCGGGGTTTAAAAAGTTTTGAACAAGGTCCTGGAGGAAAAGTTCACATTCTGTTATTGAGATGGACATGGGGAAGCCATTGCTTGCTCTGGGATGGGTAAAATGGAATGTTGCTACTAACTGGGTTTCTGCCAGGTGCTTGTGACCTAGAGGCAGATGCACTAAAGCTAAATGAGCCTTTAATGACCCTCCAACGAGGAAAATTTGATCCGTTGCATGCATCAAAGGGCTTTTACCGAGGAAGCCAGCAGCTAACGAAAACGGAATGGAGATGAGCAATTAGTGTGAAAACCGCATTGAAACGACATGCACTAACCTTTTCCGATTGCCTTTACGCAGGAAAAAGGCAGGAAATCTAACGAGAGGTCTGGACCTCTCGTTAGGACAGTTCTGTGCCAGGAAAAATCATTAAGTGAAAAAATAAACAAACTTTGAGCCAATCCCAGCGCATTAGCAGAGCTAAAAGCGCTGTGATTGGTCCAAAGGACGTCAGAAAACACATCAAATAAAAAAAATTAAAAAAGGATCGGGAGGGGTCAAGGGCGCTCATCAGGAGCGTCCTGTATGGACGGCCTTGCCCCCCCCCCCGAAAAAGCAAAATTCTAGCAGCCCCGGCCCCCCTCCCTTCCTCACTACTCTGTCTCCCCCCAGCTCCGCCTCCCGACATCCTCCGCCCTGTGCCCCGCCCCCTCTTGGGCCCGTGCAGCGCCTCTCTCCTCTGTCTGAAGGTTGCGTAGGTTACCGACGTCAGACAGGGGCGAGCTCAGGAGGAGAGAGACGCGCGACAGAAGCTGGGCGAAGGCAGGCATCAGCTTTCTTCTTGCCCGTGCAGCGCCTTCAGACAGAGGAGAGAGGCGCTGCACGGGCCCGGTAAGAGGGAGGGGGGCCCGATGGAGGAGGGGAATAGCGGTGACGACCCCAAGAGGGGACGGGGCACAGGGCGGAGGATGTCGGGAGGCGGAGCTGAGGGGAGACAGAGTAGTGAGGAAGGGAGGGGGGCCGGGGCTGCTAAAGGTACGTTTGCTTTTCTTCTTGCTTTTTAATTTAGAATGCAGGGGGAAGTGGGGCGGGGGGAACGGCGACCACGGGTGGGGGGGGCAAGGATGGCCATACAGGACGCTCCTGACCAGCGCCTTTGCCCCCTCCCGACCCTTTTTTTTTATTTTTGTTTTGATTTGGGAGCCATGTGCTTGTGATTTGACTGTGTTTTGACTGTTTGTGGCATGCGCAGAGCAGCTAACATAACGCTTGGCTGCTCTGCGCATGATTTGGGGGCCGATTAACGATGTGTGTTGTGATTCTTTGATACATTGTACGTTTCAATACCGATCTCAGCATGTGTGACTTTTTTTTTTGGTGCATTTTTCGTTATTTTAAAATTGTTAGGGACTTTAACGATTTACATTTTTTTACGTTTGGTTGCTGCATCTGCCTCCTAGTTTGGTCAGTAACAAGTGTGCATCAGGGTTTTATCAAGCACTCGTTCATTTTGCAATACAAAAAGCACTTATTAGAAAAGTACAAATTAAGGGGCTCTTTTACTAAGGTGCGCTTGCGTTTTTAGCTCGTACTAAAAATCAGCTGGAGTTAAATGCTGAAATGCCCATAGGAATATAATGGGCATCTCAGCATATAGGAGGAGATTCTATATATGGTGTCTAACAAATAGGCATTGAAATCAGTGCCGACTAAGAATATTCTATAATCGACTCCTAGATTTAGGTGCCGATTACAGAATGTTTGATTGATATTTCAGCGCTGATATCTGCGCATCCATTTACGACAATGAAAACCTCATGTAAGTCTCAGCGCATAGATTTAGGTGCATTGTGCCATATTCTATAACTAAGTGCCTAAATTTTGGAACATCCATGAAATGCCCATTTCTCCACCTAAAGCCACACCCCTTTTTGCCTCCGTGCATTAGAAGTTCGGTGCATATTATTACAGAATACACTTAGTGAGTTGTGAACCTAAATTCTAATCAGTGCAGTTAGTGTTCATTATTGCTTGTTAAATGCTGTTATCGGTGCTCATTTATTTATTTGTTGCATTTGTACCCCACATTTTCCCACCTATTTGCAGGCTCAATGTGGCTTACATAGTACCGTCAAAGGCGTTTGCCCAGTCGGTGGATAACAAATACAAAGTTGTATAGTGATCGTATGAGGTATAAGTGGAGGGTCGGAATGGATGAAGATTGTGTGATGTCCTGTTCGATCATAGTCATGCTGTGTTGGTAGGTGAAGAGGGTTACGTGGGGTCGTTGGGGTTGGCCTTTTTGAAGAGGTTGGTTTTTAGTGATTATTAGCTTTATCATTAGCTTGTTAAGCCAATTAAGTTATGCACGGTTATAGAATCTGCATCGATTTCATTACCTAAATCTTAGTGTACTAAATAGAATCCAGGGGTTAGCGCCAGCTGATTTTTAGCGTGAGCTAAAACCCTAGCGCACCTTAGTAAAAGACCCCCTTAATTTGTACTTTTCTAATGAGTGCTTTTTGTATTGCAGAATGAATGAGTACTTGATGAAACTCTGACATGATGATCATGTTGGTTGTTTTTCTGAAATATAATATAAGCAGCTGGCATTTTCATACAAGTGCTGATATGATAAGATTTGTTTTTGCATTCATTGTTGTAAAACTTGTTTTTTAAGTGATATATTTTGGGAGCACAATGCCTAATTAGTGCCAATTTGCACTAATTAACTCCAATTTAAGCCAATAATTTGGTGTTATTCTATAAATTGCATGTGGAAATGTGTGTGCTAAGAATAAAATTGGGTGTGCAAGTTTATAGACTTAGGGAATTAATGTCTACTATTTATGTCAAGAACTGCTGCTGAACTCAGCTACCAAAGTCTCTCACTAACAATCTGACTGAAATGAGGTAACTGTACCCCGTATGCCTGTAGCCTTCCCCACAATCTGTGATAACACTAGGCTGTTAATTTCCAACATGTCATACCCTGAACAGAACTTCAGGATCTTAAATGGTTTCACCCATAGAATCTGATACCTCATGAACCATTTTAGAAAATTTGACATCAGAAGGTCTTCATTTTTAGATCCCATAGCTGAGATAATAAAACCCAATCCCTACCTCTTAACATCTCAAACCACCAAAATCCTTATATGAGAGGGAGGATGGGAGACCAAGTGCTACAACTGGCCGTCCTGAGACTCCAACAGGCAGCCTACTCAGAACTTCAAGGACTGCTCATAATTGGCTTCAGGGCACAAGGTTTCTAAGCCCTCTGCTCTTGCTGGCAAGTGCTACATCCAGTGTGTTTTTCCTAGCAAAAAAGGTGCCAGTACTCAAATGCTAGGCCACCCTTCAGGGGTAAGGTGATCACTGAGGGTCCTACCCCACAATAGCCAGGCCCCCTGCAACCAGTCACAGAATCTATAACAAGGCAGAATTGGTGTGTAGAGCCTGAGCTCTTTCATTAAAACTTGGGGTACATGGGTCAATTTTAGCAGACAATGGAAAAGGTGCCAGTACTTAGTACCCCCTCATAAAAAGCTCTGGCTACATCACAGGTGAGAAACAGAAACAATGGGCACAGCTATGTTATACCTGTAGCCAACATAACAAGCCTGAATAACCTACAAAAAAAACCTAATCTAGTTAAAAGGCCTAGCCAAAGAGGCAGGCTTTGACCTTTTCCTAACAATGTGTTGGTTTACCTCTGTTCACATAGAACTGCTACTTCATGAATCATTCTTGAGGTATGAAATGATCCACAGAAATCCAAAGTTTATCAGAGAAATCGGTTGCTGATTTTCTTGGATTGGCAGTCTGATTTTCACTGAATGAAGTTTGGATTTCACAGAGATATTAGGCAAAGCATTCAAGAATTTGCCAGCAGATCTTGGGAAACCCATTATTTTATATTAAAAGTTGAACCTAAATGCTGATCCAAGATGGCGTTCGGGAAGGACGTGTGAGCAGCAGCTCCCGACTAACTATAGACCTCCATCGAGTGAGAACTATCTCTAACCCGGTATGGGGAAGAGAAAAGGAAAACCCAGTTTGCCTACCTCCTCAGGCCGGGTAAATTCCTCTTCCACCCGACAGATGACTTTAGAAGAGTCGGGCATGCTGCCTCCGGGGATTTGGGCTGACACTTCGAGAGGTCCTGTGGAGACATCGGACTTAGCATTGAGGGTGCGACGCTGAGTCCCCCTCCGATGACAACACCTCCAAGACCCAGAGGGGATACGAGGGCTGGGGGGACACAGCCGGCTGTGAATCCCGGAAGTGGAGCCCCAGCAGCTGTAAGTGGAAACCCTGTAGCTATTTCGTCGCCTCTGGGAACATCATACCAGGCAGGTTTGGCGATACAAACTCCCCTGCCTGTGGGAAGTCGGGGCGAACCCTCCGTGAGCCTTGGAGAAATTGTAAGACCTTCGGTTGTCACTATGGATTCAATTTGGGAAGCGATCCAGGGCTTGAATGCCATGCTACAACAAGTTGCTAGTTCCCTACGAGGAGAAGTGGTGGAACTATCTCAAGCTCAAAATGCTTTGTCGGGTAAGGTGACAGAGCAGACTACCAAGATGACCTCCTTAGAAAACGAGGTAATATCTGTTAAAACCTCTGTCCCCAGAAAGTTTTCCTCCATTAGCAAAAGTGCAGAATATTTCTGGTGCAGGAACAAGAAGAGTGCCTCATACTCCTCAATCTGATTTAAACTTAACACAATTCCTGGAGAGTTAATTTGAAGTTATTACTGAATGGACAACATTGTTGGTGTCTTTTGCTCTAGAGCTAGACCGAAATAATATATTTAGACTTTTTTTCCACCACACTAATACCTCTTTCCTTGGATTCAAAATACAAGTTTTTCCTGATTTCTCTAGAGACACACAAAAAAGAAAATACTTTTTAGTGATGAAAGAAAGGGCCCTTCATTTGGGAGGGACCTTTATACTTAAATTTCCTTGTATATGTTATATTTCTTTGGAATCCACTAATTATATATATTTTTGATCCGGGAAAGTTGTTAGAATTAATTATCAGTAAAGAGTAGCAGGGCACAAGCCCTTGCTCATAACGATAAATCGGCTGCATCAACTTTAATTCCTTCCATCCCTTAGAAATTTTTTCTTTCACAACTTTAATTGTGTTATATGTATGGAAGTTCCTAGTTCTTGGATCCCTTAATGTGGACTTACTTATAATATATGTTGCCTTAGTTAACATACAGTATTTCTATTATTTTGTAGTATTTTCTGTAAATTCTATGATTTATGTAATTTGCATAAATGTAAAGTTGAAAATTTATAAATAAAGGAAAAAAAAAATTGAACCTAAATGAAAACTGCCTGCTTTGTCTTTAACCTTGAAAGTTTTCTCATTGCTGGTGGAGTGTGGGTGTATTTGTGGGTGTTGGTATCTAGAAATATAAAGCATTAAGAAGATTTATGCAGAAATGCAGAAAACACCTCCCTCCTAGAGTCAAAAGTAATCAGCTTCAACAACTTGGGTACATGACTATAGATATCTCAGGTTTTCTGTTTACTAGTATAATAGTTTCCATGTGACTGGTGTTTGACTCATAGGATTATATTTAATAACAAAGTCAGATATCAAAGCTGTTTTTCAGGACAAGAACATCTATTATGCCAGCTGTTACAGGTTCCCAGCTGGAACAGTCAAAATTGTGTGATGGTTATCACCTTTACTTTTCTTGCATGAAGGTGGGGGCATTGCTGAAGCTACATATAACATCTGTGCCTTTACTCATAATCTTTCCATTCTCATCAGTACATGACATACTAGGAAAAGTTACAGCTGGCAGAAAATCATTTCAAACTGGAACATTTCATGCATTCATTAAGGTACCCAAAGACTTCTAGTAACAAATATTTTCATCCCACTAATTGAAAATATTTGCATTGCAACCTCCTTATTGTCATTAGAATTAAAATTAAATGCATAATGTTGTATTTCAAAGTCCCCAGCTGAAGATGCCTTCTAAATACAACTTTGTGTGGATGTGAAATAGAAGGGAAAGCTGCTATTTAAATAACAATACAAATTTAAATAGAAATCTGCATTGGTTACAGAAAGGACTTAACAAGGATCTGGGGTTCCTAGCCCATTATAAACCAAAAAGCTGTATTTCTCTGTTGATCACCCCACCCCTCACCTATCCACACCCATCCTGTTAGAATATCAATGATATGCTTTGATGTCCCCATGCATACCTCCTACCCACCCCCATCCTCCCACCCTGTCAGACTGTCATAGTAATGCTTGAACGTTTTCACTTATATACACTGTCAGCTAGCACATTTGCTTATTTCTGATCTGACGAAGAAGGGCAACCTTCGAAAGCTAATCAAGAAATGTATTAAGTTATGTCCAATAAAAAAGGTATCATCTTATTTTCTTTCCCATGTTTTATTTTGTTTGATTTCTATTGATAACTTTATTTGCCTCTTAATCAAAATGTGTTGCAATATTGGAATTAGGTTAGAAGAATGTGCTATCAATCATGGAATCCAATGGATGAGACCATTTCAGTAGTGAAAACTGCTGCTCCTACTACTACTACTGCTCCACAGTTTGAATCATCATAAAGTTTTCAGGAATACTCTGTGCATGTTCCTACCACTTCATGCACGGGGAAAAATGGGAATGCTTCCCAGGTTTGGTGTCCGATCTGGGTGAAGCCCAGCCCAGAACTGGATTCCTATCTGGGTTGGAGCACAGTCCAAGATGGTCGTTGGTGTACACTGTACGGGGGCTGGATCCAAGAGCTTGGACGCAATGGGAGATCACAAAGAGCAGTTTTCAACTGCACTCGATGTAGCTAGGCCAGGAAAGAAGTAAATAGAAGAGCTGGATTATCTCCAGCAAGTGCTATTGCCTACACATTTCTTTTGGCCAGAACTGCTCCAATTTTTTAATCTTCTTTACAGAACCCAAAAATTGTTTCATTGGAATCCATATGGGAAGCCAATTGTTAATGTGGAAAACTATCCTGTCAAAATTTTGTACTATATCAACAATTAACAAATGTTGTAACTATAACTGATCTTTTAGAAAAAAAACTTGGGTCAACTAGATAAGAGAGTTCAAGATGTGCAGAAAGACTATCAATCAGTAATTGAAAAACAGCATGTATTTATTCAAGACTCCTTGAACCTTCATTGGAAGGTAGAAAATTTGGAAAATAAACAGAGGAAATGTACACTCAGATGTATACATTTTCAAAAAATCATCCTTGTATCAGCTGATGAACATGTTAAAGAAATATTAAAGGGTCCAGAAACTGCTTGTCCGCCTATGACTTGGACATATTATTTGCCTCCAGATAAAAAGTTCAAAATAATGGCAAAATGGCCCCAAAATATTCTTTGAACTCTAAGTCTTTTGGATATATTGGAAACTTCTGGTAACCCAACTATGCAAACTGGTACATTGATAATAGATTTTGTATTAGAATTGGATAGGCATGGTACTAAAATTCTTCTTTAGAAGGAGAAATGTAAAATTTATGGAGAAAACAATTACTTCCATGTTTACTAAGCCGTGCTAGCGGCTGCGGTGCACTAATGCTGACACAGCCCATTCACTTTGAATGGGCTGTCTGAATTGCTGCGCAGCAGCTGCCAGCATGGCTTAGTAAACAGAGGGGTTAATGTCTTCCCTGATGTAGCAAAAACTACTCAGAAAAGAAGGAAACAAATTTATTGATGAAGTCAGGTGATCTTCAATTGGGAGCTCAATTTTGGTTGAACTTTTCATTTAAATGCGCTAACGGGTCCTTTTACCAAGCTGCAGTAAAAGGCGCATCAGCGTGTTTTATTGACGCGCGTTAAGGTCCCCTTTTAACGCAGCAGGTAAAAAAAAAAGCTGTCTTTTTTTTTTAAGAAATGGCCATGCAGCAAGTGAATCACTTGCAGCATGGCCATTTCAGGGGGGAGCACTTACCACCACCCACTGAGGAGACAGTAAGGGCTCCTGTGCTAACCTGGTGGTAACCGGGCAGTCTGCAGCACTGCCCGATTACCACCGGGTAACACCGGCACTACATAAATAAAAATATTTTTGTAGCACCAGACGTGGCATGCTGGGGGTGGGAACTACTGTTGCGCTGATGTAGTTCCATATTAGCGAATGGAATGTCCGTACTGGGCTTACTGCCACTTCGTAAAAGACCCCCTAAATATATATTCTATAATCCTCAGCAATTAATGTTTTTTCCTGCTGAAAAACATTTTTTAAGACCTTTTCATCTTCTGTTACATCTTCTCCTTAGGGATAGAGATGCCTGGGTTCAGTCTGTTTAATTTCTTTTACATAAGCACATAAATATTGCCATACTGAGAAAGACCAAAGGTCCATCAAGCCCAGCATCCTGTTTCCAAGAGTGGCCAATCCAGGTCACAAGTACCTGGCAAGATCCCAAAAAAGTACAAAACATTTTATACTGCTTATCCTAGAAATAGTGGATTTTTTCCCAAGTCAATTTAATAATGGTCTATGGACGTTTCCTTTAGGAAGCCATCCAAACCTTTTTTAAACTCCGCTAAGCTAACTGCATTTACCACATTCTCTGGCAACGAACTCCAGAGTTTAATTACACATTGAGTGAAGAAACCTTTTCTCCAATTTGTTTTAAATTTACTGCAATGTAGCTTCATCGCATGCCCCCTAGTCCTAGTATTTTTGGAAAGCGTAAACAGATGCTTCACATCTACCCGTTCAATTCCACTCATTATTTACATAAGTAATGCCATACTGGGAAAAGACCAAAGGTCCATCGAGGCCAGCATCCTGTCCCCCGACAGCGACCAATCCAGGTCAAGGGCACCTGACAAGCTACCCAAACGTACAAACATTTTATACATGTTATTCCCGAAATTGTGGATTTTTTCCAAGTCCATTTAATAGACCTCTATCATTTATTTACTTATTTGTTACATTTGTACCCCACATTTTCCCACCTATTTGAAGGCTCAATGTGGCTTACATAATACCGTGAGGCGGTATCTACCTCCGGTGATGAAACAAATACAGAGTAATGTTATAGTCAGTGAAATAAATATGTTACAAACACAGTAGGGAATCTTAGAGAAGAGGGGTTATGTAGTGTTCATTATAAGTTTTTGTTTGTTGTATTGCTGAGTTAAGCATTTAAGTTTGATCAGTAGGGTATGCCTTTTCGAATAAGTTGGCCTTTAATGATTTCTGGAAGCTGAGGTGGTCATACATTGTCTTTACGACTTTTGGTAGTGCATTTCAGAGTTGCATACTTAAATAGGAGAAGCTGGATCCATAAATTGATTTGTACTTAAGACCTTTTCAGCTAGGGTGGTGAAGATTTAAGTATGTTCGTGATGATCTAGTTGAGTTTCTGGTTGGAAGGTCTATGAGGTCAGACATGTATCCCGGGACATCGCCATTAGATAATCTTTTCTCCAAGCTGAAGAGCCCTAGTCGCTTTAGCCTTTCCTCATAGGGAAGTCGCCCCATCCCTTTATCATTTTTGTCGCCCTTCTCTGCACCTTTTCTAATTCCACTATATCTTTTTTGAGACGCGGCATTATAACATCCTCATTTTTGTTTTCCATTCCTTTCCTAATAATACCTAACATTCTATTTGCTTTCTTAGCTGCAGCAGCACACTGAGCAGAAGGTTTCAACATATCATCAACAACAACACCTAGATCCCTTTCTTGGTCCATGACTCCTAACGTGGAACACTGCATAACGTAGCTATAATTCGGGTTCCTCTTTCCCACATGCATCACTTTGCACTTGTTCACACTAAACGTCATCTGCCATTTGGACGCCCAGTCTCCCAGTCCTGTAAGGTCCTCTTGTAATTTTTCACAATCCACCCTTGATTTAACGACTTTGAATAACTTTGTGTCATCGGCAAATTTAATTACCTCACTAGTTACTCCCATCTCTAGGTCATTTATAAATATGTTAAAAAGCAGCGGTCCCAGCATAGACCCCTGGGGAACCCCATTAACTACCCTTCTCCATTGAGAATACTGACCATTTAACCCTACTCTCTGTTTTCTATCATTTAACCAGTTTTTAATCCACAATAGAACACTACCTCCTATCCCATGACTCTCCAATTTCCTCTGGAGTCTTTCATGAGCTACTTTGTCAAACGCCTTCTGAATATCCAGATACACAATATCAACCGGCTCACCTTTATCCACATGTTTGTTCACCCCTTCAAAGAAATGTAGTAGATTGGTGAGGCAAGATTTCCCTTCACGAAATCCATGTTGACTTTGTCTCATTAATCCATGCTTTCGAATATGCTCTGTAAATTTGTTCTTAATAATAGCCTCTACCATTTTGCCCGGCACCGACGTCAGACTCACCGGTCTATAATTTCACGGATCTCCTCTGGAACCTTTTCTAAAAATCGGCGTTACATTGGCCACCCTCCAATCTTCTGGTACCACCCTCAATTTTAAGGATAAATTACATATTACTAACAATAGTTCAGCAAGATCATTTTTCAGTTCTATTAGTACTCTGGGATGAATATCATCCGGTCCAGGAGATTTGCTACTCTTCAGTTTGTAGAACTGCCCTATTACATCTTCCAGGTTTACAGAGAATTCATTAAGTTTCTCCGACTCGTCACCTTCGAATACCATTTCCAGCACCGATATCCCACCCAAATCTTCCTCGGTGAAGACCGAAGCAAAGAATTCATGTAATCTCTCCGCTACGGCTTTGTCTTCCCTGATCGCCCCTTTTACTCCTCGGTCATCTAGTGGTCCAACCGATTCTTTTGCCGGCTTCCTGCTTTTAATATACCTAAAAAAAATGTTATGTGTTTTTGCTTCCAATGCAATCTTTTTTTTGAAGTCCCTCTTAGCCTTCCTTATCAGTGCTTTCCATTTGACTTGACATTCCTTATGGTATTTCTTATTATTTTCTTATTTTTATCACCGATTGCCTGGGATTATGTATGGTTTGCTCCGTTTAAACTGAGGACTGAACAGTGATTAGAAGAAAAAGTTATTTTTTGAAGATTTATTGATGTTTTTTTCCTACTCTCTCACTATTTTCCAAAAAGGTTTATTATACGTGTTTTGACTTGATTTGAAATGAATAAAAAAAGGATTTCTCCATTCGAAAAATGTGAGATGGACGACTGTGTGCTGAGGATGTCTAGCATGAACAGCAATTTTACAAACTGGAATGCCCAACATATGAACGACATAAAAGCAAGGGCAATGACATCTGTCTGGCAGCATTCTTAGAAGAACAGCCACACAGACATGTCCACAGAGCAGAGGGGCAGCCTAGTGATTAGTGTAGTGGACTTTAAACCAAGGGACCCAGGTTCCCATTCCACCTTGAACTCTTATTTTCTGTGTGATCCCTCCAGAAACAGAAAAATACCTACTCTGCCAGAATCTACGTCACTTCAATAGCCTTCAAGGACATTGAGATTAAGGATTTCACTGAATGCACCTTCTTGTCGCATTTGTCAGGACAGAGTTCTTGGGGGGGTTTTTTATTGAAGGACGTCACATCACAGCTGCAGCTGTCTACTGCAGCTTCCTTTTAGGTTGCAAGCAAAGGACACAAGGCACCATATTGTTTCATTTGTCAGGACAACATTCTGGTTTTATTTATTGAAGGAGTTCATACTGAAATTGTCTATGGCAGTTACCTTTTAAGTTGTAAACAAAAGACTTAAACAACCTCATTGTCGCTTTTGTCTGGCTGGGTTGCTCAGGTGGCGTATCAAGTGCAGTTGGAGGTATGCATTGGTAGGGCATGCATTGGAGAATGGCAGGCCCAAGGTGTCATATTTAGGCAGCAATTTCATGTATACATTGGACATAGTTCATTAAAGTTTTATTCCCTGGACTGAGGTGGGGTAGCTTTCTGATTACTGATTCTGGACACGCTGGAGAATTTTAACTAGTGCCATGCATTTCATCACCTTTGGCATGTGTTGAAGGCTGATATCTTAAGTGTGAGTGTGGGGATGAATGAAGAGTGCCAAGGTGCCACCTGCCCTGTTTGAGACCTGGCTACTTCCTGAGCAGCAAGTAGGGAGAGGTTTTGAATTTGTACAGTATGCTGACTGCTGGTTAAAAGGAGATTGGAGTTTAGGGTAAGGAGAGTGGAGGAAAAGGGTGAATGCATTTTCTTATTGTATTTGTGTTGAGAGGTGTCTTTGAAATGGGTAAGTGGTATAAAAGTATCTTGCAAATGAATACATATTGCAGCACTCGCACTAATGTGCATGCAGTCAGAACCAAACAATGCAGCTGCAAAGCAAAAAATGAGAATTCAAATCAGCATCAGAAAGTGGATCTTTAAAGTAATGCAGTATTTGACATTACTGGTTACATCAGAAAAGGATGATCTAAAGTTCAACCACTCCAATCACTTCCAGAAAAATATGGAAACAATTTCAGCACTTCCACTAGTGTGTGTGCACGCAGTATTGCTGACAGAGCAAAGCAGCTGAAAAGTAAGCAGAGGCAGTGGCGTAGGAAGGGCGGGGCGGTGGGGGTGGTCCGCCCCGGGTGCACGCTGCTGGAGGGTGCAGAGAGCAGCCGCACACCTGTCGGCTCCGCTGGTTCCCTGCTCCCTCTGCCCCGGAACAGTTTACTTCCTGTTCTGGGACACAGGGAGCAGGGAGCCAGTGGAGCCGACAGACGCCTGGCTGCTCTCTGCACCCTCCAGCAGCCAAGAATGCACCCCGGGGGGGGGGGGGGGGGCTTGATGCGCTGGGGAGGGGGGTGTCATTGCACTGGGGGGGGTGTTGTGCTGCATCCTGGGGGGATGGACGCTGCTGCACCCGGGGGAGGGGGGGGGGGGTTGCGCAGCAGCGATCCGCCCCAGGTGGCACCCGACCTAGGATCGCCACTGAGCAGAAGAAATATATGTGGGGTTTTTTTTTAGCGTTTAGCCCTTGTCTTTCCAGTAGTATTTCAAGGTGAGTTACATTTGGGTATAGCAGTTATTTCCTTGTCCCCAGAGGCTTAGATTAAGTTTGTACCTGAGGCAATGGAAAGTTAAGTGACTTGCCCAAGTCCATAAGGAATATCAGTGGGACTAGAACCCTGGTTGCTCTAACCACTAGGTTATTCCTCCAATCAAGGACAGAAAATGCCTGACATTACTAATTACATCACAGACTGAGGAGCTATAATGGTACTGATCCTGTGACTTTGCTAAAGTAGTTAGAAGTATTCAAGCACTGTCACTACTGTGTATGCTTTTAGGATCAATGATACGACAATGCAGCCACAAAGTAAACAAAGACGAGTTGGAATTAGTGGCAAAAATGGCTTTTTAAAGGGAATTAGCATCTGCATTGGCCTAAATTTAAGAGAATCGTCATCATGAGGGAGTCTATAGGATTCTGCCAGTTCCTCCAAGGACACTCCTTCACAATGTCAGAGCAACCTTAAAACCCCATAATCCCATCCAAGGGGTAAATGACACTGGAGGGCATGGTCCAGGAAGTATAAAAGACTGGGCCACAGCTAGGTTGAGGAGGCCCAGAGTGAAACAGCGATGCCCTCCAGCAGATGTCTTCATCCTGAAACTGAGAAACTATAAATAAAAAACAAACAAACCCTCCATTCAGGTAGGCAATGTTCACGTGGAGCCTTGAAGGGTTTGTGTTTTGACCTGGTCGGCTGCAGGCCAGCCTTGTTTTCTCGCTGCAGACTGTACTGGTAACTCTGGATCTAGGGACCAGGCCAGAGACCAGCAAGATTTGCTGCTGAGCTGAGAGACATTCATGAATGTTTTGGCCCTGCAGGAGCAGCCAATGCAAATACACAGCTTCTTGATTATCTATGTATTTTTGTAACTCTTTCTGGGCATTATTGGTAAAGAGGGCTAAATACACGTATGTTTAAATAAATACATAAATAAACAGACTTATGTTTACAGACTGAGTATTGATTTCTCCCTTCCTGTGAAGTGAACTGGAGCCCTTACAAGACACCTTTAATAATTATTAATTGCTTTCACTGTAAATTGCTAAGTGTGTATGGCTTGTTTTACCTGTCTCCGCCCTTGCTCACGTTACCACATTCATATTCTGGAAAAAGTTATAATATGTCCAACATAATAAATCTAAACAGATCCAGTCATCTGGAAATCTATATTGCTATAAATTCCTGCCATGAAGCAAGATCAAGATATGAAACCTCATTTTGCATAGAACATTGAGATGGGAACTGAAACATCGAGATCAGGATATGCTCAAATTCCCCTGATATTTAGCATAACGTGGAGGGGCATAATCGAACGCGAATGCCTATCTCCATGGGTGTCTATGTCCGAAAACGGGTATGTGAAGAGGCGGGACAGACCGTATTTTCAAAAACATGGACGTTTTTCAGCTGGGCGTTTGTTTGTTTTTTTGCGATAATGGAAACTAAAAATACCCAGGTCAAAAACGTCCTAATCCGAGCCATTTGGTCGTGGGAGGGGCCACGATTCATAGTACACTCGCCCCCCTGACATGCCAGGACACCAACTTGGCACTCTAGAGGTCAGTGCGGTGGACTTCAGACAACGCTCCCACATGCATAGCTCCCTTACCACGGGTGCTGAGCCCCCAACCCCCCTCCCCCAAAACCCACTACCCACAAATGTACAACACTACCATAGCTCTTAGGGGTGAAGGGGGCACCTACATGTGGGTATAGTGGGATTTGCAGACCTCCCATTTACCAGCACAAGTGTTACAGGTAGGGGGGGATGGGCCTGGGTCCGCCTGGCTGAAGTGCACTGCGGTACCCACTAAAAGTGCTCCAGGGACCTGCATACACACAGGCCTCTAGGACTTGTTGCTGCTATATAACATTGGCACACCAGTTGACACCTGAAGACTAATCTCTCCAAAAACGTCCTTTATTGGAATAAGCACGCTTACTCACAGTTAACTGCAGATCAGAGGTTGTGCCCCACTGGCAACGAGTCTCCCTGGTACTGAGATGAGCGGTAGGTCAGAGCTGGCAGAATGGTGTACAATGCCCTCTTTCAGCCACATTCAAGGTAAGAACTAAGTTCTGTAACGTGGCTAACACGTGAAAGGGCTCTAAAACTGGCTTACAAAAATGGCCGCTACCTCATGGACTACCGGAAACAAAACAGGGCACACTCTGACCCAGTAAGCAGGGGGAAAAGCACCATGGGAGTAGAGCCTACCAACTACCAACATTGTGAGTATGTGGCACAAGCTAGTGGAATCACGGAGCCAATACCCTACACCCACGACAATGCATTGCTGATGTGACTCTGCAGTGCGCATAACAGAAAAGATGTCACACTCACCCGAGAGCCACATCAGAACCAGGGAAAGGCTGTCACAGGATAGAACACATTCTGCTGTCATGGAGGTGGGTACGGCATTTGAGGCTGGCATAGAGGCTGGAAAAAAAGTTTGTAAAGTGGGTTTTTTTGGTGGGAGGGGGTTAGTGACCACTGGGGGAGCCCGGGGAGGTCATCCTCGATTCCCTCCAGTGGTCATCTGGTCAGTTGGGGCACTTTTTTGGGACCTGTTTGTGAAAAAAAAGGGTCCAAAAAGTGTGACCCAAAATCGCGGTAAAAATGCCTTTTTTTCGATTATCAGCTAAAGACGCCCATCTCTCCTCGGCCAATAACCACACCCCAGTTCCGCCTTCACCACGCCTCCAACACGCCCCCGTCAACTTTACCCGTTCCCGCGATGGATTGCAGTTGGAAACGCCCAAAATCGGCTTTCGATTATACCGATTTGGGCGCCCACAGGAGAAAGACGCCCATCTCCCGATTTGGGTCGCAATATAGGCATTTTTCTCTTTCGATTATAAGCTGGATAGTGTTCCTTATTTGGCAAATTGACTCTTAGCGATAGTACTGCTAGGGATCAATGGTGCCATTTTGAGCCCAGTGACATAAAATAACATAGTATCTCATAGTCTGTCAACTACCTTTCAGTTCTATGCGGATTACAGACAGATGAATCTGGATATTAACCGAGAATAACCAAATATTAACAATACAAATTCCTTTCAAGAATACAATAAAATCAATTAACTAAAATAATAAACAACAAAATCATTAATCCATAGAGGTTAGAATTAATTTCCTGAACAAATACATTTTAATCATACATCTAAAATGTCTGTAATCTAAAGCAGAGAGCATAAAATTCAAGACAGATTTATCCAGTCTTCTGATTGAAAGGATAATAAAGTTTCCAGTTGCTTAAAAATGGATAACTGTACATATTGCAAGGTCTTGTATCTCGCACTGGTGTTGAGAATGCAAAATGGTTAGAGAAAGATATGAAGGTACTAAACCAAACGTAACCTTATATGTCCAACATAAAAACTTAAATGAAATTCTGGCGGGCATCATATGCTAATGAACCTTCATATAGATAGGTGTTATTTTATCAGATTTTTTAAAATAAATAAATAAATGTAAAGCTGTGTTTTGAATGATTTGTAATTTTCTGACCAACTGCTTAGAGCAGCCAAGATAGATGATATTACAATAATCCAACAAGCTTAAAATCAGTTCTTGAACAACTAACCGAAAGTCCTGTTCAAAATATTTGTGAACCCAACGAAGTTTATGCGTGATAAAAAATGCTCATTGGATTAGTGTATTAATCTGTGGTTTGTAGAGCTAATTCGGAATCCAAATAAACTCCTAAAATCCTTACAGAGGCAGAAAACTGAAAAGTGACATTATTGATCACAACACTTTTCTCATCATCATTTGAGGCATTACTGACAAATAAAAATTTTGTTAGTGTTCAATTTCAATTTATGTGCCTTCATCCAATTTTCTAATAAAATAATAAACTCTTGAATTGCCACAATTTCTATTGACACAGATGAATGAATAGGAACTGACTGTTATATCGTCTGCATAGCTATAACAACAAAATACATTTTTTTCTAATTCAAAACCACGCGAGTGTAAGTATATGTTAAAAAGTAATGGTGACAGCAGAGATTCTTGTGGGACCCCACATGGATTAATCCATAAGTACATAAGTATTGCCATACTGGGACAGGCTGAAGGTCCATCAAGCCCAGTATCCTGTTTCCAACCGTGGCCAATTGAGGTCGCAAGTACCTGCCAAGATTCCAAAACAGTACAACATATTTCATTGCTGCTTATCTCAGAAATAACCAGTGAATTTTCCCAAGTCCATCTTAATAATGGCTTATGGACTTTTTTTTTTTAAAGAAGCTATCCAAACTTTTTTAAACCCCACTATGCTAACTGATTTTACCACATTATCCAAAGGGCTCCTAAATGTTGTTTTCTACTGCATAGCTCAGATTAGGCCTCCTATTGCTTTGCCCAGAATAGGTCTTATGAACCATAACTGGACTGGACATTTTTTTTTTATTTTTTTTTAGGTACAAGAAAAGCGGTGTTCACAGAAGTTTCTTACACTAGCAGGATCAGGAGAAGCAAGTGGGAAAGGCACTTCCCTGTGAGGAAGGTTTTTTTTTTTACATGCACAATATAAAAAGAAACATTTGCTTGTAATTGGTATACTTGTGCTGTATCAACATACAAATAAAAAGGGTTGATAATTCTTTTCAATTGTTTTATTCATAGAATTCATATAATAAGCATTCAGCACAAGGGTATAGAAATGTTCACATATAGGCTACTAGTTCATATTTAACTCAGGTGGGAGGCCACTAACCATATAATCACCACCCAAAGACAGTTTGGATGCCTGTGAGAAATAAATTGGTAGTTTGGTTCAGTTGCAATACAAATGGAGAGATATGTACATCAAGGAAAGCACAAGTGGTTGAGATTGGCAGCATAATTAGTAGTGTCAGCAAAAGGGCCTACAGATTGCTTAGGCATTGATGGCTCAAGAACTAGGCTGAGGCTTTCAGTAATAGTACACATTTTTCATAAGAGTTCTGATGAGCCAAAGATCTATGACATAAATGAAATCATTCTATGAGATAGAAAAGAAACCTAATAACTTTGAAAAATAAATTATATCTGCATCTCTTTAATGGTTTCTATAGTCTACCTATGAACCATATTATAACATTTCACAACATCTCATCTCCCAGATTAGAACTAACAATTAAATTCGACTGTCTTTTGGTAAGAAAGCATAATGAGGACAATATATGAATGATGCTGGTCACCTAGTTCTAAAGGAGACACAAGAAATGATCTTCAAGAATGTTTTCAGGTCACTCAAAATTAAGAAAAACAATTGACTGCTTCTTTTCCCATTTCTTGTCAAGGAGCTCTTTCAAGTGGACTATGGGATCCTTTTACTAAGCGCTGTACAGGAAGTACCGCCGGACTACCGAAGCAGCCCGGAAGTACTTCTGACCCCCTAGCACACCGTCATTTCCAGTGCTACAAAAATGTATTTATTTCTGTAGCGCCAGAGTCAGGGGCGTAGCCAGACAGCAGATTTTGGGTGGGCCTAGGCAAGAAGTGGGAGGGCAGCAAGTGTTCTCCCCCCCCCCCCCCACACACACACCAAGCATGCGTAGGTGCTGGTATCGTGGACAGTAACATTTTCGTTACCATCAGGAGGAAGTCTTCAGCTGGTGGAGCTTGGGATCCCCACCAGCTACTGCTAAACATGTGCTACTGTTGGGTGGGCCTGAGTCCTAAGTGGGTGGGCCCTGGCCCACCCAGGCCCACCTGTGGCTACGCCACTGGCCAGAGTGTACCTGAAATGGCCGTGCGGCAAGTGCTTTACATGCCGCCCGGCCATTTCCTGTAGGAAGATGAGACATCCCTTTTACCAGCTGTGGTAAAAGGGGGCCTCAGCATGCACATAAAACACGTGCCGCTAGCGCCGGCCCCCTTTTGCCACAGCTTGGTAAAAGGGGCCCTTAGAGCACATTTCTGTACATTAATGTATGATCTCAATTTTTTTCAACTTCTAAATCTTTTGCAGACGTTAGCATAGCACAAGATGGGTTCTGCTAATCTTAAACTTGCTTAGTGCCATTTCTGTAGCTTGAAAGAAGCAGGGAGAAAAAAAAAGAGTAACTTCCTTTTCGGTTTCAAAGTTATGGAACCAAAAAAAAAAAAAAATCAACACATCAGTGTATCACAGAAAAGTCTTTGCCCAGGTTATATGCAATGTACTTTTAACCTGGCTACATTGCAGTCAATTTTCAATGGGAAGCAATGTACATTACACATCAAAATCCTACACCTACACATACTGTATATATGTTTGGATAGGTGATGGAGGGAGATAATATAATGTATATATTCTTGAAAATATCAAGGGGTCCTTTTACAAAGTTGTGGCAAAACGGGGCCTGTGCTGGCTGTTTTTGACGTGCGATGAGGCCTCCTTTTACTACAGAAGTTAAAAGGCAGTTATTTGGTTTTTTTTTTTACAAGAAAAGGCCATGTGGCAAGTGAAGCACTTGCCGCACGGCCATTTCAGAAGGGAGCAGTTACCGCCACCCATTGAGGTGGCAGTAAGGGCTCCTGCACTTACCCGGCGGTAACCAGGCAGCACGTGGCACTGCCCAATTATCGTCAGGTACACATCAGCGCTACAAAAATTGAAATATTTTTACAGTGCTGAAAATGGCACGCGCTGGGGGAGGGAACTACTGCTGGGCTGTTGCGATAGCCCAGCAATACTTCTCTTTTAGCGACCGGTAAGCCCCAGTTGGGTTTACCTCTTCTTCGTAAAAGGGCCCTCCAAGTGTGCAGATTAAAGGAGTCATTTTACAAAGTGGCGGTAAGCACTACCACATGCTTCCCACACCAAAATGCACTACTGCAGGGTGCATGCCAATTGATTAGCGCATAGTTAGCATGTGAGCCCTTTCCGCTTACTCAATAGGTGTTGGTAAGGACTCATGCGTTAATGAACGTGCTACTTTGGAAATTAGCACCTGGCCATTAATGGGAAAAATAGAAATGTGGCCATTTTACAGTCTCACTAAAAATGTCCTCAGCATGCAGGGAAACCCCCACACTAATCGTAGCACATGGCCCCTTTTAGTGCAGCTTAGTAAAAGGACCCCAAAGTGTGCATGTTATGAATCTCATGCTGACTTCTTTAGTCACTCTGTGGAGAACAATTTTTAGACAGGTCAATCTGCCTGAGTAACTCTCTCTTCATTATGGTTTTAAAATTCAAACTCTAGAGCATAAGGTTTCTACTTCCATAAATTGTTCATTCTAGTATATATTTCTATTTTTATATGGATTCATGAAACAATAGAATATCATAAAAATACAAAAATGTAGGGGGAAGGGACAGTTATATTACTTATTTGGTTTTATGCTAATCCAACATAATAGGAGGAATTCTTGCTTGTTTTGTGTGGTTTTTTTCTCTCTCTAAGATCAATTGCCCAGTATAACTCACAATTATATTCATTTCTGGGCTCTGCTGCACTTATCTTAATTATTATTAGTATTATATATTAAATGGAAAGCAGAGAAATATAATGATCAATGATAATTTGCCAAAAAAGATCTGAAAAACAGTGAGGTGTTACCTATCAAAAGTTCTCCTTCTGTCTGTGATATAGCACAGATTGCAGTCGTGACAGTAAATCTGCTGCTATTGTTAATGCCATGGCACTTTGGTTTTTGGCTTGCTTTAGTCCAATCTGTGACATGCTTGTGAATATCTTTCTTCTGTTCTGTCTGTGTGGCATATGGATCCCTGGGATACAACATCAGACCTAGCCACATAACAAGTGTTCAGAGCACCTTATCATTTTTTAAAAAGCCAATTACTCAAAAAGACAAATGTTACATGTTTCACATTTAATGATGAGCAAATCTGACAAACAAAATATTATTTAGCTTTAGCTAAAAAGTTTACTTTGGCTGCACATCATACCAATGAAACCTAGCAGGAGATATTTCTAGGAATAATAATAATAATAATAATACGTTTTCCTTAATTATTGGGGCTCTGTCCAGAAAGGCATTTTTCAAATTTTATTTTTCAAGATCAACATTATTGACTTGGGTTTCGGAATTTAATTTTCCATTTATAATGCTCATACAAATAAATATAATTCAATGACTTCAAATTATAAAGAGTGTATTCTACTTATAATAGGACAGGACTGATCCAGTGCTTCAATTTCAAAATAATTTCCTTTATTTTAAACCCATAGCCAAATTTATGAAACTAAGGACCCTGTTTACTAAGGTGCGTTAGAGTTTCTAATGTGCCTACAATTAGCGCGTGCGCTAATCATGTAGGTGCCTATAGGGATATTGTAGGCGCGTACATGGTTAACGTGCATTAAAAATGCTATTGCGGCTATAAAGCGGCTTAGTAAACAGGGCTCTAAGACCACTTGTGCATTGGTGAAGTCAGATATGGAGGCAAATGAAGAGCAACAGCAGCAGTACATTTTTACATCTTAGTTATGAACCTTGAAGTATAAGAAGGATGATAATTTGACACTATCCAATACAGATTTGCTAACCATCTAAGGAATAGCCCTACTGCATGGGAAAAACCTGCACAGGAAGGTGCACTAAGGCCACTTTTTGTGCAGCATAGTAAAAGGGCCGTGTGTTAAATAAGAATTATTTCTCTCTTTATTTGAAGTACTTGTATACTACTTTCCAGTTTTCCAAAAATGTCCCAAAGCGCTACAGTACTTTGTAAAAATAAGAACATAAGAAAAACTAAAATTGAATCCGGAAAAGACCAACAGAATTGAGAAAGGAGAAGACAATCTTTTTATCCTGTTGCTAGCTGCTGAACATAAGAAAGGCCATACTAGGTCAGACCAATGGTCCATCTAGCCCAGTATCCTGCTTCCAACAGTGGCCAATCCAGGTCACAAATACCTGGCATAAAACCCAATTAGTAGCAACATTTCATGCTACCAATCCCAGGACAAGCAGTGGCTTCCCAATGTCTATTTCAATAGCAGACTACAGACTTTTCCTCCAGGAACTTGTCCAAACCTTTTTTTAAACCTAGGTACACTGACTGCTGTTATCACATCCTCCAGCAATGAGTTCTAGTGCTTAACTATTCATTGAGTGAAAAAAGTATTTCCTCCTATTTGTTTTAAAAGTATTTCCAAATAATTTCATTGAGAGTCCCCCCGTCTTTGTACTTATTGAAAGAATGAAAAATCGATTCACTTTTATCCATTCTACACCACTCAGGATTTTGTAGACCTCTACATAATTCTATAAAGAGGGCACCAACATTTAGAAGCTAAGAACATGCATAAATGACCAGAATACTGGCATATGTGCGTAGGTGAGCACATACAAGTGTATGCATGTCAAAATTCTGTCTATACACTATTCTATAAAATGATGCATAAATGTGATGTGCTATAGTTTGGAGGTGGGCATACACATGGAAAGAATCTGGGTGGATTGTGGGGAGGGGCACGGTTGTATATGTAAATTAGTATAGTCTACTTACATTTTTCAGCAAACTAGACATGAGGATTTACATCAGCTGTATGGCTGGTGTAAGAGGTTGCACCTAAATTATACAAATATAGGAGCCCTTTTACTAAGCCGTGGTAGGCCTACCACGGACCTACCGTGTGCTAAAAGAGCACTACCATGGGACGTACTGAGGCAAGAGCAGTAAGGGCTCCCAGCAGTAATGATCAAGCACTAATGGGGAAATTAGCACGTGGCCACTAAGAAAATAAAGCCGACTACAGCCATTTTTCAGCTGCGCTAAACAGTGGCCAGAGTGTGAGGCAAACCCCATGTGCTACTCACAGCGCTGGCCACTTTCTAGTGCACCTTAGTAAAAGGACCCCATGTTTACACTGCTATGCTAGTATGCTAGAAAGGAAATTAGACACCTATTTTCCTGTATAGATGCCTAAAAATAGGTGTCTCTTTTTAAAATTGCCCTGTTGATAAAAAAAAATTTGGAAGTGTCATGAAAATGCCACCTATATCACAGATAAATATTGGCCCTGAGATCTGAACCTGGTACAAAAACAATTAGTCCAAACACCCTGCTTGATGGACAAGAAGCCACTATGGTATGCTGATTGATAATTAGTTACCACTGCTAAAAGCATATAAGTACCTAAGGACATTCATTCAAGATTATATATGGAGAAGCCCCTGAATACATGCTCAATCTAATCGACCTACCATCTAGAAATGCCCTAATAACTGCAAGGACTTACTTCAATCTACATTATCTCAACTGCAGGAATGTTAAATACAAGACCCTTTTTGCTTCGTCCTTCCCCTACATCAGTCCTAAATCCTGGAATGTTCTGCCAAAACAACTAAAAGACTAGTCGACCACCACCTGTTCAAGAAGTCCTTAAAAACATTCTTATTCGACAAGGCTTATTCCACTGGCAACTCCACGGTTTAACCTCTCTCTCTTGTTGACTGTACAGGTTATTTGCCGGTTGCTTTGCCGTTGACTTTCTCCCCGTGTTATCCCATGTTCCTTCCCTCCCTGTTTCATTCCGTATCTGTGCCTTCTATGTAATGTATTGTATCCTCTTGAATTAATGTAAGCCACATTGCGCCTGCTCTTATGGGAAAATGAGGGATAAAAATGCACCAAATAAATAAATGTATGCATTTTTAGTTTCTGGGTGGCAAATGATAGAAGGATCATGAATAGTAAAAATATTCTGCAAGTCCTACAAAGAAGATACTTCAAGCAGAAGTAAAAGGAGTCATTGTAGATGTTCTATAAATGCCCTATGCTTTTCTGACACAGGTATCCACAAGCATCCATTTCCCAAAATAATTATACTCGTTTCAATATTTATTTATTGCATTTATATTTCATATAAATATGCAAATTACAATGATGTATATAATCAAAATGCAAGTAGGTAATAAACAAATTTTACAGACAATGAACATATAACATGATAATAAACTAAAATGTTCTACCAGAAAAACAAAAACAAGAGAGCAGGAAAAAAAAACATTAGGGGAAATAAATGTAACCCTGGTCTCATCATACAGTCTGGGCATCAGCTAGCTCATCATGGATCAGGGGGCACCTGAGGCCAGGGCCACAAAGAAGGAAAGGGAATTTTGTATTTCTTTAATTAAAAGCACTGGAGCTTTTCTAGTCACATACACTAAGCAGGGCATAGGCCAGGGCTGGATAAAATCCGGAAGGCTGTAGGGTTTTGAGATGGGGCCATTTCTCTCAACTCTGTTCTCTTTCCTTTATCAATCTGGTAGAAAATCAATTTCACTCTCACTCATGCCCAGATGATCAAAAGCCTCGAGCTGTTCCAAACAGCACTCTAAAAATAGCGCTGGAAAAGCACAGGTCTTTACCACCCCTATGATCAGAAATAGCATGAAAATTTATGCACGCTATTATCTCTGATCATAGGGTAAAGTACAAGAAGATTGAGCCCCAGCATGTACTCAGGCACAATCATCCCGCACTTGTCTGACAGGTCTGGGCTGTCAAAAGCCCAGACCTGTCAAACACAGGGGCTGGAGGTCTGTGGAACCACCAGACCCCAAACAGTATGGCTCTGGTAACCTAGTGCCCACACCCTAAGCCAGTGACATGGGAGCTGGGGGTCTGGCAGACCTCCAATCCCCCCAACTCCCCCTGACACAAGTTCTCCAGCCACCCAACCCCCCTAGAATCCCCAAAGAAAAGCCCTGGTGGCCCAATGGACAGCAAATCAAGTCCCCTCACCTGGTGGTTTAGTGGCCCTCTTCCCCACCCCTGTACCTTTATTGGAGGAGGGAGGTATACGCCCTCCTCTTCCAGCAGTGCCACCTCAAAAATGGCGGCGCCCAGATCCGCCCAGTGAATCCCAGGCCATTTTTGAGGTGGCACTGCTGGAAGAGGAGTTAGTCTACTTCAATTCTCCAACAAAGTTACGGGGGGGGTGGGGGTGGGGAAGAAGACCACTAGACCACCAGGTTGGGGGGGGCTTGATTTGCGGCCCACTTTGTCACTGGGGCTTTTGGGGGGGGGATGCTAGGGTGGTTAGGGGAGCTGTAGACCCACCAGATCTACAGGCTTCCCTGAACTTATGTGAAGGGAGGGTCGGGGGGAGTGGAGGTCTGCCGGACCTCTAGCTCCCATGTCGATGGCTCACGTGGGGGGTTCTTCCTCCTCCTGTGGGGGGGGAGCTGCATTGGGGGAATAGGCGGGCCGGCCAGCATGCAAATGCATGCTGGACAGGGCTCACCATTCCTCTCCGCAGGCGTATGGTTTGCCGCGGACAGCACACCAATGTTTGGCATGCTGCTCACTGATTATTGGGGAGGAATATGTTTAGCATGCATTTGCATGCTACTTGTGCTAAAAGCACTGTTTTGTATGCATTTGTATGATAGTTATGTTCAGAGCCCGTGAGCGTGTGTTTCATACGCTCAGGAGTTCTGATCATGGGGGCGGCAGCGAACTCAGGCACTAGTATGGTGCTAATAGCCTCTAGCACCTGTGTTTGCTTCTGATCATTGGCCCATCAAAGAAAAAACTCCAGTCCAGAGTTTATGCATACAAACCAAACTTTACTGAAGATCCTACAACCGGCAGATCAGATCCTTTTTAAAACAACAGTCAATTTGTAATCCAACTTGATATCAGATGCAAACTATAAATCCAGAGCCAAGCTTAGGGATATGGTGTATCTTCTCAATGCAATTTGTAATCCTACAGTATTTACATATTTACACCTCCTCCTTCCATACCCATCCCTTCTGGGTGAAACAACCTAAGGTTGTGCTTGCAGCACTTGTGCAACAAGTCTCCCTGTCTGTCCACACTCCTCTCCTCCAAATGAGTACTTCTCCAGGCTACCACCTTTGACTCCGAACAGATATTTACTGTTCCTGCTCGTAGGAAGGGCTCCTCTAATTCTCACCTGGAGTACTTCTCTACTTCTCAGGGTTAATGCGTTACTGGAGAAACCAACTCATCAGCTTTAGTTTCTTGAAAACATCCAGGACACACCCTCTTCTCAAGGGTCCCAGCAGGGGGTAGAGTCAACTAAAGACCTAGCACTTTTCCCAACACTAACATTTATTAACTCCTAACTCCTCCCCTACTGTCATTCAAGAACCAGAAACATTTCTCTCTGCAACTTACCTAGGAACCCACCCCCTTGGGCTAGATCCTTTACCAACCACGACCTCAGAACCCTCCCTTCAGTAGCTCTGGAGAATTTCCTCATGATCTTTAGTAATCCCCATTATAATGGGGGATTACATAAACGTGAGCACAAAGCACAAAGACAAAATAAGTTTAGATATCTGTATAGCCAGTAAGTATTAAGGCCTGATGTGGAGCAGCAGCAGCTTGCAGTATCCTCTGAATCAACACAAAACTTTGAAACAATTATGAAAAATATGTAATCAATGAAGGCCCAAAAGAACAGGAGAGATATGATGCTTGCAATTTGTTTCCATCAGTTATCTGGCTGATATATTCTGTACCAATGAAGTGCTTTACGAGTGGCAATTGAGAGAATAAACTGGGCACCTGGTGCCTCCATCTGAAATAGAAGAGTTTTAGTGGGTGAGATTTCCCTCCCTTCTCCTCAGGAAAATTCCAATAAACACTTCTGTGAATTTAACTTTCTTAGGATTTCCAAATCCTCTGAGATCTGTGTTGCAGTAATCTAGTGATTTAAGCAACAAGCCTGAAGTACTGAAAATCAGACAGAGTAGAGGTCTCAATCATCCAAGCATCCTGAGCTTGAACAAGGATGAATAAATTAGAGCATTGACATGGAGGATTCATAAAAAGTGAAGAATTCAAAATTACTCTCAGTAGTCATACTTCTCCTAAGACCCTGATAGAAATATTGTTAAAAGTGATAGCTGGTGAAATATTCCTTGTAGGGAATCTTGAAAAAGGTAACATCAGTTTTCTTGGGATTCGGTGCCAACCCATTTGCAGACATGCAGGACAGAACAGATATTATACAACACCATAATCTTGTAATAGCATCATCCACAGTTGAAATAAATGAAAAAACAAGAACTGCATGTTATCAGCATTAAGTCTATACTGGACACTGAGCTCTCGGAACTTCCAGCATAGAAGAGTTATATATATATATATATATACAGAGAGAGAGAGAGAGAGAGAAGGAAAGAATAACAGGATAGAAAAGACTGATACTTGAGGAACGCTCAGTACTGACTTCCTGGTAGATAAGCTGATATATATTTGGCAGGGGGATGGCATGGGCATGGAAAGGGCGTGGAAGCGTTATCCAGCTAGAATGCTCACATTAGCATGTCCTAAATGGATAAGGCAGGGTTAACATGGGCGCTCTTAGCATCTCCTAAATAGAAGGTAGTATGTGCTCCAACGATGTTTTTTACAAGTCCCATGAGCTAAAGGTAAAATTAGAAAAGGACCTGCAAAAACAAAAACCTTAATATACTGCTGTGGTAAATCTGGGCTTAGTACATGGGAAAATCCCACATTAGCACATGCTATACCCAGATTTTGCCACAGCCCCTTAAATTGTAAGCAGGGGCAGCTCCACCATTAGGTCACCTGGGGCGGGGGCCTCAGGCAGCACTCTTCAGGAGCGACATCTCCTCCTTCGTGGCACTTTACCTCATCATGGTGACGTTCCAGACCTGGCAGCAATTCCCAAACACTGCCCTGCCGCTGCCGGCACCTGCCTCTTTCCTTTACTGCGGCCGCTTCTCTGATGTAACTTCAGGCAGTCTCAGTAAAGGGAAGAGGCAGGTGCCGGCGGCAGGGCAGCATATGGGAATATGGAATATGATGAGGTAAACGCCGCCCGGGGGGAGGTGGGTGGCATGTTAGTTCCACCTCCTTAGGCAGCATCCTGCTTGGTCCAGCCCTGAATGTAAGCCCTGTGGTGATAGGAATACACTTAGGGGGCATTCTATTCATGGCACTGAGATTTTGGCACCAGAAAAAATATGTGCGGAGAGCTATGTTATAAACTGTGCTCTGGGTTGAGCGTTCTTTAAAGAATAGCGCTTAGAGCCCAATTTGATGACAAAAGTTGGGTGCCAGAATTTAAGGCAGCTGAAACCTGGTGCAAATGATGATACCAAACTCCACCTAATACTAGAAACATTGTGTACAAATGAACTTGTTTATGATGGATACTCAGACGGCCCTTGGGCAATGCACAGTTTTGTGCTCCACTGAAACCTTTTCCTAATCAGTCCAAAATCTCTTTAAGACAATGTTTTCAATATTTTTTTGACTTATCACCCACTGTGCAATGAATATTGTCCAATTTTTCTTATATTTGTTTTGATTTAATTGACTTATCTTAATTATGCTGAGAAAGGCAGTATCTCCCTCTCATCAACATAATTATTGAGATGGACCTGGGGGAAGCCACTGTTTGCCCTGGTATTGGTAGCATGGAATGTTGCTACTAATTGGGTTTCTACCAGGTACTTGTGACCTGAATTGACTACTGTTGGAAGCAGGATACTGGGCTAGATGGACCACTGGCCTGACCCAGTATGGCTATTCTTACTTAAGTTTATATTTAGACATGACATACCACTTTTTCTGGTGTGCAGGAAAAAGTGGTTTACTATATTATTTAGTAGCCTGCTTTACAATTTCCACATGGAAATACCAGCACTTGCATATATACGTATATAATCATATACACATATGAAAACTGATTTCAGAAAACGCCTATTTACACACGGAGATCTACACTGCATAGAGATTTCAAGGGGGCATGATTTAAGCAGGACTAGATTTCATTACACATGTATTCCCCATTTTACAAAGGGGAAAAATTGCCAGGTTGGCTTGTACACTTGATGAATAGCATTTGCAAGGCCCAATATTTAAAACAAATTATCTGTGGGAGAGGCTCCTGACTGAATAAATCATACTAAGCAGGTCAGGAGGGGATATTCATTGACAGTTAACTGGGCAGTGCTGATGAATATTCCTTCTGACTGCCCTTTGTAATGCCCCCTCAGGAGCAGCTCTAGGTTTTCAGCCCAACCTGGCAGGAGCCCCCCTGGACCAGCTCCATTGGTCATTTGTATAGCACCTGGTGCCTTCACCTGAGGTAGAAGGGTTTTAGTGGGTGAGATTTCCCTCCCTTCTCCCCAGGAAAATTCCAATAACCGCTTCTGTGAATTTAACATTCTTAGGATTTTCCAGTCCTCTGTGATCTGTGACCTGCACCTACTCTGACAGATTTCAGAGAGCAGAGAAATCACTCTGGGCCCCTTTAACAAAGCGGCGGTAAGCCCAACTGCAGCAGCCTGGCTACCCCAGCACACTGTCATATCCGGTGCTACAAAAATATATTTACTTTTGCAGTGCCGGTGTGTAC